>NC_068445.1:11200000-11500000 GCF_023373465.1 Oncorhynchus keta | reverse complement strand
CCGTGTCCTCCAGCATCTTCACAAGGTCCTTTGCTGTTGTTCTGGGATTGATTTGCACTTTTCGCACCAAAGTACGTTCATCTCTAGGAGGCAGAACGCGTCTCCTTCCTGAGCGGTATGACGGCTGCGTGGTCCCATGGTGTTTATACTTGCGTACTATTGTTTGGACAGATGAACGCCGTTTGGAAATTGCTACCAATGATGAACCAGACTTGTGGAGGTCTACCATTTTTTTTCTGGGGTCTTGGCCTTGTTGGAAAAATGACTTGTGTCATGCACAATGTAGATGTCCTAACCGACTTGCCAAAACTATAGTGAGTTAACAAGAAATTTGTGGAGTGGTTGAAAAACTAGTTATAATGACTCCAACCTAAGTGTATGTAAACTTCCGACTTCAACTGTGTTTGTGGATATATATATATATATATATATATAATATATATCTATATATATGAATGAATGAATGAATGAATGAATGAATGACTGAATACAGCACTTCCTATACAAATGGTTACATATTTTGCCTTATCTCATGAAACCCATAACTCCCTGACATATATTTTTGTGTATTCCAGTAAAGAGAATGTCCACAGACACACCCTACGCCTGTTGCTTCACCTTCACCACAAAGTGTTGCCATCTTGTATGGAGACCTTACTGAAAACCTTGGAACCCCCAAAACAGGTGGGCAAGCTGCCATTTGGATTTATTTTTTTTGTAGCTTGAAACAGGTTCCGAACAATGCATGTCATTGAGACATCTGATTAACTTATGATGTAATCATGCATTTTCCTTATGAGAACATTGTATTAACTGCATAAGCTCAGTGATTAAGGTTAGATTCCTATTTCCAGTATGTGGCTCACACTAGGTGTTGTGTATTTTTATTCATTTTTTACTCCACCTGTGGCTTGTACTGGAACTAAAGTCATTTTTCTGGTTATGTCACAAAGTCAGGGACATAGGAAACTCCTGGCCCTATGACATAGCTACTGTATTTCCATATTCCTCATTCTCTGTTCTCTGTGCTTGTCTGGTGTCTATAGAGCAGTGACCAGGTGAAGGAGTTGTACACCCAGCTAACAGAGAAACTGGAGGCCCAAAAGAAGAGTCCTGCCCAGCCAGACGAAGCCCCCTCTCTTGACCTGGGGCTCCATCCTGTTACAGTGCCCACGACAGCCTCCACTCCAACCACACCACTTTGAGAGGAGGAGGTAGGACGCATCGAAAGAAACAAACCTAGTGGTTTGAAAAAAGGATGCTGATATTACATGTAGAATTGAGGTCGGCTCATGAAAACGTTTAAAAAAAAAAACGGCATAATGAACATTACAATATGCAATTTCCTCTTTGGTTACTATGGTCAAGGTTTAGTTTGTTTTCTAATGCTTGGTTATTTTTTTAAATGTATTTTTAAGGAATGGGGCAGTCTCACTCCTTTTGTCATTTGTTTTGCTTTATTGAAGAGGATGGTAAAGTGTATGAAGACGGAGGCTGGACCAAACAGGCCACAGTGCTTGTTTTATTTTAAAGTGGTCTATTTTTAAGCAGTCTTCCAGCTTTACAAATGTAATTCGATGGCAGTTATTACTTTTATTAATATGTAGTCTTGCTGAATTATTGTTCAAAGTATGTTTTAATATGTACTGTAGCTATCTATCAAGACTGAATGTCAATGTGTGTAGGCCTACTGTTTGGTTTGTGTCAGTGGTGAAACAAGCTGTAAATAAAATCACAATTTAGAAATTAAGTCCCAAAATATTTTCAAACATTAAAGTTGCCAAGGGAAGCAATATGACTAGTACTGGAATTAAGTAATCAAACATACAGTACCAGTCACAAGTTTGGAAACACCTACTCATTCAAGAGTTTCTTTATTTTTACTATTTTCTACGTTGTAGAATAATAGGAAAGACATCAAAACTATGAAATGACACACCCGATTTTGCAGGTTTCCCTACTTACAAAGCATGTAGAGGTCTGTAATTTTTATCATAGGTACACTTCAACTGTGAGAGACGGAATCTAAAACAAAAATCCAGAAAATCACATTGTATGATTTTTAAGTAATTAATTTGCGTTTCGACTTGCTTATTTGAGCTGTTCTTGCCGTAATATGGCCTTGGCCCTATTTGGTGAAATACCATCTTCTGTATACCACCCTACCTTGTCACAACACAACTGATTGACTCAAACGCATTAAGAAGTAAAGAAATTCCACAAATGAACTTTTAACAAGGTACACCTGTTAATTGAAATGCATTCCAGGTGACCGACTACCTTATGAAGAGAATTCCAAGTGTGTGCAAAGCTGTCAAGGCAAAGGGTGGCTACTTTGAAGAATCTAAAATATATTTTGAATTAACACTTTTTTGGGGTGTCTTCACTATTATTCTACAATGTAGAAAATATAAAAAATAAAGAAAAAAACTTGAAGGAGTAGGTGTGTCCTTCAGGAGTGTGTTTGTGTATATTAATGAATGACTGAATACAGCACTTCCTATACAAATGGTGTTGAAGTTTAAATACTCCTTAGCCAAATAGATTTAAACTCCGTTTTTCACAATTCCTGACATTTAATCCTAGTAAAAAATCCCTGTCTTAGGTCAGTTAGGATCACCATTTTTATTTTAAGAATGTGAAATGTCAGAATAATAGTAGATAATTATTTATTTCAGCTTTTACTTCTTTCATCACATTCCCAGTCAGTCAGAAGTTTACACACACTCAATTAGTATTTGGTAGCATTGCCTTTAAATTGTTTAACTTGGGACAAACGTGTTGGGTAGCCTTCCACAAGCTTCCCACAATATGTTGGGTGAATTTTGGCCCATTCCTCCTGACAGAGCTGGTGTAACTGAGTCAGGTTTGTAAGCCTCCTTGCTCGCACACACTTTTTCAGTTCTTCCCACACATTTTCTATAGGATTGAGCCCGGTGCAGAGTTGTTAACAACCCTACGGTGCTTCACTGTAGGGTTGGTGCCAGGTTTCCTCCAGACGCTTGCCATTCAGGCCAAGGAGTTCAATCTTTGTTTCATCAGACCAGAGAATCTTGTTTCTTATGGTCTGAGAGTTCTTTAGGTGTCTTTTGGGAAAACTCTAAGTGGGCTGTCATGTGCGTTTTTTTTATTGAGCAGTGGCTTCCGTCTGGACACTACCATGAAGGCCTGATTGATGGAGTGCTGCAGAGATGGTTGTCCTTCTGGAAAGTTCTCCCATCTCCACAGAGGAGCTCTGTCAGTGAGGTCACCTCCTAGGCCCTTCTCCCATGATTGCTCAGTTTGGCTGGGCGGCCAGCTCTAGGAAGACTCTTGGTGGTTCCAAGCTTCTTTCATTGAAGAATGATGGAGGCCACTGTTCTTTGAGACCTTCAATGCTGCAGAAATGTTTTGGTACCCTTCCCCAGATCTGTGCCTCGACACAATCCTGTCTCTGAGCTCTACGGACAATTCCTTCGAACTCATGGCTTTGTTTTTGCTCTGACATGCACTGGCAAATGTGGGATTATATGGACAGGTGTGTGCCTTTCCAAATCCCCCCATTTTTTTTATAACGTTTTTAAATAAATTTGCAGAAATGTCTAAACCTGTTTTCACATTGTCATTATGGGGTGTTGTATGTAGATTTGCTGAAGATTTGAAATCAAATTTAACCCAATTTAGAATACAGCTGTAATGTAACAAAATATGTGAAAAGTAAATTGGTCTGAATACTTTCCGTAGACAATGTATGTATATGACTGTGGTGGGTAGGGTACATGATAGCCTAAATTTGTACATTTATAGGTAGTCTTTTATTGTCTCGTCATCAAAATTCAGACGGAACTTTGTTGCGTGGTAACAATTGAATAACGTGAAAAAAAATAAGAAACCCGTCAAAGGAAGTGACAGGTTCAAGTTAAGCTCAGTGAAACATGAGGTTATAATGAAGGAGATTCTTGGCTCGGACTTCACAGCCATCGACAACACAATCAACCAATCCATTGGGTAATACAGAGACTTCCTACAAGCAACAAAGATCAAGATATATCAGCGAGACAGATATATCAGTGAGACGGAGGACTACCAGCTCAACCAGGTTTATGCATGGGAAGGCCCAAGGACGGGAGCACCGAGAGGCACGCCCCACTGAGCGCGGGGGGGGGTTGCAGAGACTCGGACACAGACTCGGCATCCACTGAGAGCAAATTCCCTACAGACAGCGACTCCAGCTACCATCGCACATAAACAGTTTGTTGTTGTTGTTGTTGTTGTTGCCGAAAGCAGTACAACAAGGCTCCAAAAATAAACTATGCAGGAGAGGCAAGTGGTCAGAGGGGACCAGGAACACAGGCCGTGGACACGGAGCTACAGCATAATCGATAAGAAACCTCTCCAACAACAAAAAAAAGCTCACTGATGCACAAGGCTCAGTCTTATCTCAGGGCCTCTTTTGTACCTACATGTACAGACAAACCATTTGTTACGAATGTATACGTGTTAATTCTTTCGCAAGATTAAACTTAAATGTGTTTTCCCAAAATAATGTTTCTAGCCTAGAGACCTAACAAATAACTTTACTCATTTTAAACCCCAAAGCAAATTCTGTCCCATGGTTAACGAACCCTCAAATAATACCTTTTTGTAGGTTAGTTGAACAAGAAGCCATATCTGTATATACAATAAAAAGAAACCATATTCAGAAGAACCTCACCAGGATAGACAAAGTAATGAAAGACTTGTCTTTGGTTATCAAACCTACAGACAAGGGGGGTGCTGTGGTCATTTTAGACTATGAAAAATACAAAGAACCAATTCAGAGACGACTTTAATAATGAACTTTTATATAGAACAATTAGTGTTGGTCCTACACATGTGTTCCAAAGGGATATTAGCTCAAATCTGAGAGAAAAAGGCACAGCACACCAACATCAAAACCTCATCCCAACTGTAAAGTATGGTGGAGGGAGCATCGTGGTTTGGGGCTGCTTTGCTGCCTCAGGGCCTGAACAGCTTCCTATCATTGACAGAAAAATGAATTCCCAAGTTTATCAAGACATTTTGCAGGAGAATGTTAGACTATCTGTCCGCCAGTTGAAGCTCAACAGAAGTTGGGTGATGCAACTGAACAACGACCCAAAACACAGAAGTAAATTAACAACAAAATTGCTTCAACAGAAGAAAATATGCCTTCTGGAGTGGCCCAGTCAGACTCCTGACCTCAACCCGATTGAGATGCTGTGGAATGACCTCGAGCACAGTTCACACCAGACATCCCAAGAATATTGCTGAACTGAAACAATTTTGTAAAGAGGAATGGTCCAAAATTCTTCCTGACCGTTGTGCAGGTCTGATCCACAACTACAGAAAATGTTTGGTTGAGGTTATTGCTGCCAAAGGAGGGTCAACCAGTTATTAAATCCAAGGGGTCACATAATTTTTCTTGCCACTGTAATTCAGGTTTGATGAATTACAGATTAAATGGTCGATGGGCTCCACATTTGCTCCAAGCTATGCTAACATTTTATTTGGGGCTCCTGAGTGGCGCAGCAGTCTAAGGCACTGCATCTCAATGCTAGAGGCGTCACTACAGACCCTGGTTCGATCCCGGGCTGTATCACAACCGGCTATGATCTAGAGTCACATAGGGCTGCGCACAATTCGCCCAGCGTCGTCCAGGTTAGGGGAGGGTTTGGCCAAATCCTGAAGTGGTATCGATATATTGGTGCCTTGTTTTGCATATGGGGAGTAACTGGAGAAGAGCTGTCGGACTGTATGGCATTACTTAATGATATTGACCTTAATCTCAGATTCACTATTGATGTGACACTAAACGTGTTTATTACCTCGATATGTGGATTGAGAAATCGAATGGAACCCAGTTTACTACTCTGTACAGAAAAGAAACGGACAGAAATACTTTATTACAGGGGGACAGCTTCCTCCCTGATCCATTAAAAATACTTCCTAGAAGCCTGTTTTTCAGACTGCGCCCTATATGCCACTCCACAGAGGACTATCTAGAAAAAGCTGCGGAGATGCCCAAATAGGTTTCTAGCAAGAGGCAACTCTCCATAATGTGTGGGCGAAGCTCTTAATTTGGCATTGGGGAAAACATGAGATGAACTGCTACAAAAAAGACCAACTAGAACCTAAAGAACAATGTAATTAATGTTCACCCCCACACATAATTTGAACTCGCGCAAAGTGGGAGATGCTGTCGAGAAACACTGGCATGTTTTATCATCTGATTCAGTTTTGCCAGCTGAATTTAAGAACCCGCCATTTATGCAATATAGATCGTAGGTCGTAATTTACGCGACCAATTGATCCCTGCCAACTGCTAGCCACAAAAGAATGAGCCAGGCTCTTTTACGCATATAAATGCAAAGGCTGCACACAGTGCGACAATATGATGAAGTGTGAATATTTCTAACTAATGCCACCACTTCGGCCTACTCTGACGTGTTTTATTGCACTGTACACAATGATTTCTGGCAACTTAATTGATAGGATGTATTTATTTTCCCTCGACTCCAATCCAATGCGAATGCATTGAACGGATGTGGGTGGAGTAGTGTCTACCTAAAGGTGCACATTTAAAAACTCTTAACAAAAGCTCTGATGAAGGCCTCGATGTGAAGCTTAATAAAGAGCAGTGATACGATCAGTGAGCTGGTTTCTTTTTTTTGTCTTAATTATAATAATTGAATCATTATTGCTACATTCTTGAGAATTCTTTGTCTAATTTACATAGCCACATCCATATAGATGACTGGCAACACCTAGTTGACAGCATTTTAGCAACATGTAATCTTCTTTTAATCTGTTATACAGAATGTGACACTTAGTGCTCGCTTGTCAGACATGTTTTTTTCTAAGGCATTTGTGAGAATTTGATAGCAATATAGAGTGGGGGAGCGGCCTTGCATTTGGACAATTAATTGACACTGCAGTAAATAAAAATATCTGTCTCATCCAGGACCAGAGTCGAGGCAGACCATTGTGACACAGCCAATCAGAGCTACAGTAGGCCTTTATACAAATAAACATTTTGCCAGACTGGCCTGCCTTCACTCACGTTGAACTGGACTGTGTTTACAGGCAGTTGCAACAGTGCGACTTTAGATCATTAGAACACATTTGCCTAAAGCCACAAATAACACCCGACTGGATTTCTGCAAATATCTAAATACCACAGGAGTCTGCTTACATTTGGGAACTCTTAACCTTCTTATTGATCAAACAACCATGAAAAGGTAGGCTCTCCTTCAGTTATGCACATCAACAAGATCATCAATGAATGCTAGCCAGAGCAAGATTAACTCAAATCTAACGAAGGAACATTAGATAAAACCTGTCAAACTTTTTCATCTAGTTGGCCATCAAAATTAGACTGATAAACGATGGGGAATTGTAGCCTTCCAGTGCATGCTTGTCCCAACCAAGCATCTAATCTAACTGACTAAAGTTCGCTAGGTTGCTAGCTACTTCCTTGACACAAATGAGAGAACACCTCACTCTGACCACTTTACTCGTCCTAGCAGAGCTGGTTAGGCTGTTTACATGTTGTCTAGAGTGTTCATGACTAACTTACTTTTTTTTGCCTACATTTACTGACACCAGTCACATTCAGTGGGTGTTGCGCGATAGTAAATTAATCAGTTATTCTGCGCTGTGGCACACTCAGACAATAGGGCTTTGAAATCAGAGTAGATAGCCAGAGTGAATTTGGTAACGCAAGAGATACGCTAACTAGATAACAGTTGTTCAAGTTCTTGTATCAGGCCTGCTGTGGTTTACAACGCGATAGCAATATTTTTTCGATTACCAAGAAATGTATTGTTGAATTTGATTAATTATGCATTAAACTGCATCAATCTAGTCTTGCAATGCCTTCATTTACGTCATGGAATGTTGAGTCAAATATAACCTATTTTTAAAACTTTTTATAAAGTTTGTTTTGTAGCATAAACTTGATTTTTTAACATTTTTTGACTGATACTTGATTGTCTGTTTCATATCTGCAAAGGAGTTCAAACACTGTCAGTTCCACTTTAAAGTTATTTGGCATTGCTATGGTAATTGGACAAAGTAAAGAAATGTGCAATTCTCAATGTAACAATAGTGATTCTATTATCACCAAGACACTAGAATCAAAATAGGGTACAACAAATTGTAAATGATTGGACCTAGGAAAGACAAAAATAAAAGTTATTAGGATAATTGTAAAACATTGAATTAATAAAATGTTTTTTTTTACTGTTTATTTCAATTCAATCCATTACTCAGGAACAGTTTATCAGCAAGATCATTTAGTGGGCATTTTTACTACTATTAGTAGGCCTGTTTGACTACTATTGACTATGACGCAGTGTCCAGGTCTTGAAAGGGAAAGTTTGTATGGACTTGTTTAAAAGATGGCTCAATAAATGAATGTATTCAGTGAAGTGATGTCACAACTGGACTATAATAAGGTTAGCGGTTGCAACTCCTAGAATCACACAGGAAAAATAATTAGGATTAGGACATATTTGTGCTGCACCCCATCATGCACCCCATCAAAGGAGACGATTGTGGACTACAGGAAAAAGACGACCGAGCGCGCTCCCATTCCCCTCGACGGGGCTGTAGTGGAGCAGGTTGAGAGCTTCAAGTTCCTTGGTGTCCACATCACCAACAAACTAATAACATTTATTTGATGTGATTTTGAGAGAACAATTCTGCTTCTGTCTGCTTTACATAGCATGGTTGTGGGCAACCACCTCTTGTAGTCGGGGGAAGTTATAACACGTTTCTCATTCAGGTCTTGTACCACTGATCTTGAAGAAGGAACCTCATAGTAGTCTCATCACATTTGCTCAGTGTCTTCATCATCCTGAGAAAGTATAGTTTTATTATCGATAACTTAAATAGTATTCATAGAATTGACATGGGACATGTGATGTCCCTGAGAGTGATCACAAATGTATTCTTTATTGATGTGTAATAATGATTAGATACTGTAATTGTAAAGCAAAACCTATAAACATGCGCTGTTTTAAACTAATCAAAGTGTATATCATATGCATGTTAAAAGGAATATCTTTTCCATGGCATTCATTTGAAAAAAGTATATTTTACTCGGTTGTAAGCAACAACAAAAAAAGTATTGGGGGTGGGGTTGGATGTTCTATAGCTTGATGATTGCGTAGCTGATTAAAAAAAATGCATTTCCTCTTCCTGTTTAATTTTGTTATTACCGTCTCAATCAGGAAGTCTCTAGAGGAGCTGTGACGAGGTGTTCACACAGTCCCGTTCTGGACAGCACGTGTGAACGAAGTAATGCTTTAAGTCTTTGTACATTATCTTTGTACATTATCTCTTATGGGTATATAATAACAGGTTGTCTTTGGCATGAGGAGGGTAGAGAGCGAGATGATTACTTACTGTCAACAACATACAGTTATAAATTCTCAGTCTAGATATTAAAATCATTATAGTTTAAATCCAGCAGAGGTGGAAAAAGTACCCAATTGTCATACTTGAGTAAAAGTAAAGATACCTTAATAGAAAAGGACTCAAGTAAAATGTACAGTAACCCAGTAAAATTATACTTGAGTAAAAGTATTTGGATTTAAACATACTTAAGTATCAAAGTAAATGTAATTGCTCAAATATATTCAAGTATCAAAAGTAAAAGTATAAATCATTTAAAGTTCCTTATATTAAGCAAACCAGACAGCACAATCAAATCAATTTACGGATAGCCAATGGCACATGCCAACACTCAGACATAATTTCCAAAGAAGAATTTGTGTTTAGTGAGTCCTCTAGATAAAAATCAGTAGGGATGATCAGTGATGTTCTCTTGATGAGTGTGTGAATTGGACCATTTTCCTGTCCTGCTAAGAATTCAAAATGTAATGAGTACTTTTGGGTGTCAGGGAGAATGTATGGAGTAAAACGTCCATAATTTTCTTTAGAAATGTAGTGAAAATAAAGTCAAAGTAATCAAACATATAAATAGTAAAGGAAAGTACAGACTCCAAAAAAACAATTATACTTTACACCACTGAAGTCCAGACGTACTAGTTAAAAAAATAATACAAATATTAGTATTTTGGGGATTTGTGAACTGGATAATGTTAGACAATTTTACCTTTGTTATAGAACACTTGTTGAAAAGCAGAGGTGAATTGTAGGGCAAGAGAATGTGGCAACACAGGAAAGTTCAAATGTGATATCATCCGTTGACATCACTCTACGAAGTGTTGCAAAATACATTCTGACATTTTTTTGAATACATAGAAAAGAGAAAAATCAATGTGATAATTCCCGTCCTAAGTATTACTCTTCATATATTTTCCTTCTAAGGTGTTTTAAGCATTAGTCTATTTCCACTCTACATCAATTACTTCTCAACATGACAGAGTCAACCTCCATGACCCTCCAGTCCCTGACCACCATCCCAACTGACATAAATATCCAAAAGCAGCCACAGACTTTCATGGTGTGAGCTTATGAATATAACAGCAATATCATTGAATGTATCTCATTCTATACACAGCATGCAGCTTTCTCTCACTTCCATATTCATATCTCATTGATAATTGTCTGCATGCGGGTTAATGGGTCAACTCTTAACTGTTAAACAAATAGTTTTTGGGGTTGTTTTTTCCCCCATTGTGTAAGAATTATTATATTTTGTAATATAATTATTGTTTCTGTGATCTTTTGCTTTAATTTTAAAAATACATTTTAAAAATCCCTTGCAAATGTACATAGAGTTGTCATCTCACAAACTCACTGAAGGGGGAAAGTGTTGACTGATACAGGAGGCATATCAGACACCCTAAGTTGTATTTTAGAGGCACGTCTCAGTCCTGTAAAATATTTTACTGAGTCAATTTGATGTATGGAAATAACATTGAAAAAAAAACAACTATGATATTTTGTTTACCGGACGACAGATCCACATGCGTTACATTTCAATAAGTATTTTTAACTGAGACGTTTAAATAAGAGACCTAGTTTCATGTTAGTGACGTCACGTTGGGAGGCTGAACGGAAAGGGAAGAAAACGCCACCACAGAGCACAGGTGATAGACCGAGCCGTCGGTGGCAGCCTTTCGTGATGGGAAACATGGGAAAACTGCAAGAATTTGACATCACTTTTAAGGACAATAAAGTGGTTTATAGTCCTGGAGATGCCGTTTCAGGCACGCTGAAAATTACAACCGCCCAGGCTCTACTATATAAAGGTAATGTTCTTTCAGCTGTCGTGAAACCTTCGTCACCTCGGACTGACAAGAAAGTCGTGTTCCACTGAAACGAACGCAATGGTGTGATTTGTTGACGCGCATTTTATTTACAGTAAAAACTTAGGATGTTGAAGTGATTACTATGCTGTCACTCGAACAGACACTTTCTAAAGATGTGTTTGGGGGGGAACAAGGTGATCAATCTCATTTAAAGGTGCTGTCAGAAAGGACAAATTTGACCGTCCTTGTTTTAATACTCACCATATCTTAAGGTAAAACAACAACACTAACAAAAAACAATATTTGTTTGCCCATTAACATTTGAACCCAAGGATGAAATGGCAAGGCAAGCATAGAAGTGGCAATCATAACCTCAAGTTGTTATATTCCAGAAATGTAGTAGGATAGAACATTGAATTGTTCAATGGAACTGGAACTGTGTTCCTTATGTCAAGGATCTCAAATGGGTGGTGGTCACCCTCATCCCGATCACTTGTTGCTAGAACAAAAACACAAATTCACTCATCTTTTCAACAACATTGTACTCTGGGTGATCAAACATGTTTTGAAACTGCGTGGAGTTCGAAAATACATTTGTTGGTTTCTTTTTTATTTTCTCTGAACTTTAGCCAACATGGAAACTAAATTGCCCTCTTGTCACACTGAAGGTGTTTTGTGTCATGGTTTGTTTACATTGCAGGTCAGAAAAAACAGGTTGGGAGCTTTCGTCATTGCATTTCGATACTGGGCACAGTGTCACTAGCTGCACTGTTGTTGATGACTGATGTCTTATGAACTTGATAGCCAATACTGTAGTAATTTGGGAAGGTTATCTGACCCATGAGTTGTGAGGACTTCAAATTACACTGAACAACCATTTCAGAGATTTTACTCAGAGTTCGTGTAAGGAAATCTTGGGCCCAAATCTATGGCTTTCACATGACTGGAAATACAGATATACATCTGTTGGTCACATACCTGGGGCGTGGATCAGAAAACAAGTCAGTATCTGGTGTAACTACCATTTGCCTCATGCAGCGTGACATATCTTGCTCGTATAGAGTTGATCAGGCTGTTGCCTGTGGAATGTTGTCCCACTCGTCTTCAATGACTGTGTGAAGTTTATGGATATTGACGGGAACTGGAACACACTGATGTACATGTTGTTAGGCTGGTTGAGTTGTGATTGTTAGACTGGTTGGACGTACTGCCAAATTCTTTAAAATGACGGAGGTGGCTTATTGTAGAGAAATGAACATTCAATTCTCTGGCAACAGCTCTGGTGGACATTCCTGCAGTCAGCATGCCAATTGCACACTCCCTTAACTCGAGACATCTGTGGCATTGTGTGTGTAACCAAACTGCACATTTTAGAGTGGGCTTCTGTAGTCCCCAGCACAAAGTGTGTAATGGTCATGCTCTGTTTAATCAGCCTCTTGATATGCCACACCTGTCAGGTGGATGGAATATCCTGGCAAAGCATAAATCCTCAACTGGGATCTAAACAAATTTGTGCACAACATTTGAGAGCAATAAGCTTTTTGTGCGTATGGAACATTTCGGGGATCTTTAGTTTCAAAAACATGGGGACCAACACTTTACAAGTTGCGTTTTATATTTTTGTTCAGTGTAGTTTTTCACAAGAGCTGGTACTCCCTACAGAGCAGATTGTTAGTCTGTAATAGTGGACCCACTCTCATGTTCTTAAAAAGTAATAATGGGAAGTTAGAATTAAACTTATTGTGTGACATAAGCAGAGTATTTAACTGAATATCAATCAGAGTACTGCACTTCATACTTCTACAGGGTTTGTTTATAGATTTGTTTTTACTTGGCCATCATCCTCCAGGATTGTCTGTCTTACTGGGCTCAAACCATAATTATGATTGATTGAGCTATTCATTAATTTGGGTCATAAATATGCACACTGCTGGCTAAGAGCTGTTGCCAATCTCTGCTGGGACTACCATTTAGTACCCTTTAATTTCTGTGCTCATGGGCTTGTGACTTCAGTGTGTTTTGCAGCCAGGCATGTGACTCACTGAGGAAAGCAAACCGATCAAGTGTGCTGCATTACATCACACCAGGAAAACTACAAGTCACTGCCAAAATAAAGGAAACACTTGAGTAAATGAGGGTTACAAAGCATATTGAAAGCAATGTGCTTCCGCAGGTGGTGTTCCAGAGTTAATTAAGCGATTAACATCTCATGCTTAGGGTCATGTATAAAAATGTCCAGTTGCCCATTTATTTTGGCTACCATTTTCTTTATAACATTTTTTTAACCTTTATTTAACCATGGCTAGAAGAAGAGATTACTTTTTAAAGAGGGGTCTCAAAGGATCAAAGGGGGTTTTAAAGGATGTGTGTGTGTCTGTCACCAGATATGCCAAGGCTCATTCAAGCTGTTCTGGTGGCCTAATGCCCTATTAAGACACTTTCATTCGGTGTTTCCTTTATTTTGGCAGTTACATGTATGTTTGTCTTTCTTTTACTGGTCTTTGTGTTTGGAAACCTCAGAATTAGAGTTTTTTTTTTTTTTTTCTGATGTGTGTGTGTCTGTGTGTCTGTGTGTGTGTATATATCTATCTCTGTCTCTCTGTCTCTCTGTCTCTGTGTGTGACGTGTTAAAGTAGGTGTCCACAATAGGTGCTTTGTTTGAAGAAAAAAAAGAACATATCAATCAGAATGTCAACTATCCTAAAAGGGCTTTCAAGAATACATTGCCATGCTCTGCTTCTGTTTGGATCTCCATTTTGTTATGAAGTCTGAGGACCTCAACTTCTCTTATGTTACTGTGTTGTACTATGTATTATCCCTGAAGATATCAAGGTGAATTGCCAAGGCTTCTGTGGTGTCACCAGCAAGATCGACGACACAGCTTGGACAGTGAAAGAGCAGTACTTCAGCAGCACTCTCTCTGTGGCAGATAAAGGTACCGTCAACGGGGACTTTACCTGCTTCTTTCTCACCTTTTTGGAGCTTCAAACATTAAATTAATTTAAACATACACCTTCCAGTAAATCGTTGTTTTGTAATGGATATTTCCTTCACCTATGTATGTCAGAAGGAAACGGTAAACAAACATTTAATCCATATTCTCAGGTTCCCCTTCTACCCTGAAAGTAAAATGTGATTCCTCGAAGATGAACAATTGTTAATGGACAGAATGTTTTCCAGCCAGCTGATCTGATGTTTATCTTTTTTTCCCGGTGTCCCAGGAACCCTGAAACAGGGAGATCACAGTTTTCCATTCAAGTTTCTCATTCCAGGTAAGGCCACTGAGTGATGGAGCTTAGTAGGCCTGTTGCACCACATTCCTTTAAACATATGGGGTTTTCCTCATTTTATAATTAGATATGTCAAGGCATGTACGTTTACTGTAGTTCTGACATGGCTCATTCACAATGAGCAGAAGTAATGTGAGCAATAAATTACAGTACCACTTCCTGTGGCTGAACATCAATGGTTATGAGGATTACCATAGGGACCATTGTCATGTGTTTTCAATGGAAATGGGGTTACAAATGAGCACACAGGAGAGTAATTGTAAGGTAGTTTACTCGTGCCCATGATCCGTTATTGAGGTATACTTTATCAAGGGGTTATAAGTCATTTAAAAATGATTCCTGATTAGCTTATAGTTAAACTCTGTAATAAACTTTTATGACACATCTTTTTGAGATTTTATCCTCGTACCCATTGGCCTCCTCTTCTCCAATTGTTCACTAGTGTGGTACGGACTGAGAGCATAGATGCCCTGAGGTGTGCAAAGCCACCTGTTGTCATACTATCTCCTGTACATGGTGGTCGTTTATGCTAACAATCTGTTATGGCCTACTTGTCTTTTTGTTTCAAACCTTTGCATTCTAAGGAAATGAGTGCGATAGATCACTCTTAAAACAGTATCACATGTTCTCCCTTATCTATGCTATAGCTCTCTATGCTATAGATAACATCACAACCACTCCGCCCATTACTCATCGATGAGGTCTATCAGACAGACCGACAGACAGACAGACAGACAGACTGCCTTTCCAGCTGAGAAGGGATTCCCTTTCACTCTGATATAGCGGTCTTTCATAACAACGTACATGACACACACCACACAAACCCACACCAACCTATCTGGTTGTAATCAACTGTCCGCTGTGATTTAAAATCTGTCACCTGAAACCTGCACACCTTCAAGACGTTTAATTGTAAAACAATTGCTATAGATAGAGGCCATTTGAAAGTCTGTTGCCTGTATTCTTGCCTCTGTGAAAATACATATGTAATAAATACCTTTACTCCTTCCCTCCTATATAGCCTCTATTCCCACATCCTTTGAAGGGAACTATGGAAAAATTATGTACAGAGTGAGGGCTTTCATCGACACTTCTCGCTTCTCTAAGGACTATAAGACTGAGAAGCCTTTCTACCTGCTGAGTCTCCTCAACCTCAACGAAGTGCCTGACATCCATGTGAGTTCTTCCCTAGCAGATTTGATACATTTTCACTTAATCAGAAATATTCAAGTCTTAGCAACAGGACATTGGGGAATCTGGTTTTAACCTAATATTTCCCACCTGTTTCCAGGGACCTAGTTCATCTTCCGTTACTAAGACGTTCACCTACCTGCTGGGGGTGAAGACAGGAACGGTGGTGCTGAAGGCCCAGAGTGACATGAAGGGCTACACCCCTGGTCAGGTCATCAAACTGACCACAGAGATAGACAACCGGTCTGGGAAAACCACGGGGACTGTGGTGGCCCGTCTCATTCAGGTACAGAGTACTGAGTCTACAGCGCTTGAAATAAACAAGGCTATGGATGTACAACAGAAGAGTGTGGTACAACCAAGTGTGATTTATTCAGTGGTGTTATAAAGCTGCAATGTGGTCATTATTGTCTCATCATTTTGTACCATATTTTTATGTGCTTGTCTCAAATAGAAAGTGACTTACCAGACAAAGAAGCCTACCATTGACTTGAGGACTTTAGTGCAGGTGGAAGGTACTGGGGTGAAGGCTGACAAACAAGCTGAGTGGAAGGAGCAGATTATTGTACCTCCTCTGCTCCAGTCATCAATGGCTGACTGTGGCCTAATAAACATGGAATACTTTATTCAAGTAAGCAACATTTCTCTTTTCACAATACCATTCCTCTACCGTTTCCTCTACAGCCAAACCCTTTGGTCCTCAGTTTAGCACACATGTTTTGATAACCTTCTCCCCTTTACTCCCTGGTACATTAGATCTCTCTGAAATCTCCTGTGGTGTCATTTTTGTTGCCCATCCACATTGGAAACATCTCAGTGGACACCACGTCAGCACAGCTCTCCAGACCACCTCCCCAAACCCCTGATCCTCTTTACTCCTCTGTGAAGCCTGCCAAGCTAGAACACAGCAGCCGCTCTGAGCCATCCTCCCATAACCAAGGACCTCCTACTACTGCCCCTCGCCCTACCCGCTGCCCAGCCCCAAAACCTGTTCCCAGGATGAGAGTCTCTACTTCTTCCCCCAGTGCCCCTCCAGCTGAGATGGACTATCTGGCCAACTCCATGCCCACCCTCTACCCACTACTACCGCCAGAGTACAGCACCTCCACACTCCCACATGGTCAGTCTTTGACCCCTATTGAATAACCTGTAGTGACTGGTAGTGCTAATGCTATTTAGTTTTTACTTAGTTATCTTATTATACATTTTGATATTAAGTATTTGGGTTAAGTGTTTCTGGTGTTGTATTGTCATCTCACTGTATCAATTGTGGCTGGCTTAAATCTTGGCTAATATCCAATATGAATATAAGAGTCTAATTGCCATTCTGTAGACATTTATTCCTTTGCTTCGTAAGCGTTTGCCATGCCCATGACTCATGTTGTTTCTGATGAAAGTATGTAGTTGGGTGGTTATTGTGTAGTAATGTCTCTTTCTGTCTGATTACTGATATCCGCTGTCCTCTCTGTTACAGAAGCTCCTCCCAGCTACGTCGAGAGCTGTATCAGCAACACATAAACATTGTGAAACAGGAGAGACTGACTGCTGGCAACTGTACACTGAATATTACAATCAACCTCCCTACTAGAGGATCATGATGCCAGGCAGCCCTCAAGTTAATTAGTATTGGTTAAGCAGCACCTTTTTACTGATTGTTTTCACACAATTTTAGCACTTTCAGGACAGTAATATGTTTTTACATAAACCATTTTTATAGCTGGAGCCAAGTTTTTAAAGTTAAGTCGGTGTCATATAGGATTAGTTCAGGGGTCTCCCGTGTGGTGTAGCAGTCTAAGGCACTGCATCGAAGTGCTTGAGGGCTTCACTAAAGACCGGGTTCGATCCCAGGCTGTGTCACAACCGGCTTTACTTGGCTCATCACGCACTAGCAACTCCTTGTGACTTCGGTTGTCAGTTGAACAGTGTTTCCTCTGACACATTGTTGTAGCTGTCTTCCGGGTTAAGCGGGCAGATGTTAAGGTGCGTGGTTTGGCGGGTCATGATTCGGAGGACGCAATGACTCGAGCATCGCCTCTCCTGAGCCCGTTGCAGCGATGAGACAAGATCGTAATTGAAATTGGGAGAAAAAGGGGGTGAAACACAACAACATTTTTTAAAGTATATCTTTTTTTCCTTGAGAATATGTTGAAATTGCATGTGTGATGCTTGAAATGTGAAGAACAGAGATTTTAGTATTGTATGTTTGAAAGTTGACTTGTGGAACTTGTGCTGCTGATATGTTTAGATATTGGATCCAACACACCTAGCTTAGTGGGTGCTCCCATAATGCTATGGTTTGTTCTCTCTGTCTGAAAACAACAGATTAATCTTATAAGGTGCACACTGAGATTGATGATTTGACTGTGTAAGATTCTTAGTTTGCTGTATAATAGTTATAGTCAGATTGTAGGATGTATAGTGTTGTTTAAAATCAAGCTAGCTGCGCATCGCGCTGTTGCCCTCATTTGGCTATGAAATCAACTGTGGTATATTATGTGATCAAGCATTTGCCATGGGATATCCTGTATATGATTTACACCAGCAAGCAGCTTTTCAACAGCAAGATTGTATTTGAGATTTATTTAAAGGTCCCAAACCAGATCATAATAAGACTACCAAAGTGTGAAAAATACCAGTTGCTTCTACATTGATAAAGTTTGATCATAACTGGTCCCCTCCCCCATGCCAAACACTTGGATTCGGGAGGTGGGACGTCACAAAGGTCACTTGTCTTGATTTCACCAAAAGCCTCATTTTAAGACAACAATGGTTATTCTCTCACCTAATTTAAAGGGTTTTGGTTTACATAGCTAGGTTGCTAGTCTACTGGTGCCATAATTTGACTGCAGCGTGACAGCAACTACAATTTGAGGTTTCCCCTATTGATCTAAATCAAATCTACTTATAGGTTTCTGCTTTCATCTGTGTGTTGTGTTAGCAAGCAACTGGCTAGCTAGGTCTTCAGCCAGCATGTAACTAAAGCGTGGGAAGGGTTGCCCAAAACTCAGATGCAGTTGTCATTACATCAAGATATATGCCAAACGGAACATTCATACAAACGCCTTGACATCATTGATAGTCATGATATATGAACATTGTCTGATATCATTATATATATATATATATATAATATGTACCCAGACCTCACACTGTTAAGTAAATGTCTACTAAAATTGCCAAGATGAACTAGCTAGCTAGTGATAAACAGTGCTTACAATTCCATTTAGGCTAGCTCGCTAAATTATACAGCAAACATTTTGTCTGATGCTGTTACAGTAAATTGGATTAACAAATAATTTGTGAAACCATGATATGGCGTATGACAGGATTGGATGTTGCATGCAATTTCAATGTTTGAGTTGCTTTTTTTTATCAGCAGATTAGCTTGAGATAATGTCACTACAACACTGCTCTCAGCATTTATGATGCTCACTGCTTTCATGTCTTTTTCAAAGAACCGCCAGTCAAGGTGTGCTCCCCGCCTATTCAGTTTGTCTTTTCAGACTTCCTGTTAGTTTGACATGAGAGAAAGTACTTTGCTTTTTTTATCACAAAAAAAATATTATGGGTGATCGTTTAGTAACTCAAAAGGCTATTTTACATGGGAATCAGAATGACTGTTCGGATCATTTTGAGACAACCCCCTGTAATGCTGTTGTTTTAAGATGTGAAACTGAACACCATACTGTAAATCCTACTCTATAGATACCTCTGGTGGCTGATAAATGAATGTCAATGGCATGCTTTACTCATTATTTTACACTGTTCAATGCATACCAGTGGAGGCTATTGAGGGGAGGACGTCTCATAATAATGGCTGGAACAGAGCCAGTAATGGAGCTCCATCCATTACTGTGAGTCCGTCCTCCCCCAATTAAGGTTGCACCAACCTCCTGTGATCCATACACTGTTTTATGTTTTTATTTATACCTTTCACAACTGTCTTATAAACAATTCACTATTCTATATCCAAATAATTGTGTATGCATAGGAAAAACAGTGCCTTGATGATCTACAATGCACAACCTAATAAAGTTGTTTTTCACCATTTTTTTGTTTTGAGTTGTTGACTTTGCTGGGATAATTGTACATCTCCATTCTTAGGCCCATTTGTCATTTGTAAACATGAAGGTTCTTACAGCCTATGCAGAGTAACATTTTAAACTCATTGTTACATCCCATTTGTCCTGTTATGCTCCTCTCCAATTTCCTATCCTCCACTAAAAAGACTGCCATATAAAATGAGCTTAATGTGATATTTGACAGCTGCCTTGAAGGACACAAATACAAAATGCTTTCAGCTACTAAGATCAATGAAATGTGGGCTAAACTGACAACTGAGCGAAGAGCAGAAATCTCAACTAGCAAGCAAGTCGCAGCAATGAATAATTGCTTCTATAGCTCAGACTGAGATATGTGTGAATCTATATTGGTGCCCAGTCTTGATTTTAGGTGGAAGAGCTTCAATCTTATTTTTATTGATTTTCATTTCCATATATATAAAGGATGAGGCTATAGATTGGCTTTGCAGACTTAAGAGTCTACATTGGAGAGTTGAAATCCCCTTCATGTTAGCTCTCGGGAAAAATCCCTTTTGGATTTTCACATGTTTAATTTTCGGGTTGAGTATAGTTGGGGTTCAGGGTTCATATCGTTTGTTTACGCTCGGTGAGAATGAGGAGAGTTCAACACATGGGAAAAGGTACCACCCTATCTTTACAGTAGGATTCAGTCTGGATATTGGTTGGTCAAAGTGCAATGGCAGGTAACAGACGTGGAACATTAGAAGGAGCCATAACCCCATTAAAAAGGAAGAAGGTACTGTCTTTAAAAAAATAGATTTATATTGATATTGCTCTGTTGCAAGAAACTCATTTGGATGATAAGGAGCATCTGAAATTGCAACAAGGGGGTGTTTGGTCAAGTGTTTTTCTCATCCTTTATATCCAGAAGTAGAGGTGTAGCAATTCTTGTGAAAAAGAACCCACCACTTAAGGTGTTGAATTGTGTGAAAGATACAGTTGGTCGTTTTGTTATAATTAAAGGTACTTTAGCTATTTGTGATGATCTGGGGTATGCTGATGTTTGGAGAACCTTTAATCCATCCAACAGAGAGTTCACATTTTTCTCTGCACCTCATGGATGTCAGACTAGAATAGATTACTTATTTATGCCCAGGACGTCTTTGCAGTCTGTTTTATCTGCTAATATAGGAAGCATAGTCATATCTGATCATGCGGAGGTGATCCTGGACATAAAACTCAATGGGGCATCCAATTTGTCACATTGGAGATTGAATACAAGCATTCTTAAAGACCATACATTTACATAACATTTTATTACAGAGTTTAAAGAATTTGTCTCTATTAATTCTCAATCAATAGATAACCCCCTCACTCCTTTGGGAAACCTGTAAAGCGTACGGGTCAGGGGTCTGATTATGTCATACTCAGCTACTAAGAAGCGGAAAAAGTGTGAAAAGCAAAAAATGTTAGAGGGTGAATTAGGACCTAAAGAGAAGGACTACATTAAAACTCCCACTTCTTCCCTATTATTAAAGGAAATATTAGCCCTTAGATCAATGTAGGACTCTCCTAACACAGGACGCTGAAAAGAAAATGAGTTGATAAATGAGTAATTTTAGACATTTTATGCAAATCTTTATGCCTCAGAACTGAAAAATGATGTACCCAAATTAACAGAGGTCTTATTTTCTAAGATTGAGCTCCCAACTATCTCCGAAGAACAGAGGTCTCTCCTTAATGCCCCTGTTACCAAGGAAGAGATCATGTTTGAAATTAAGAATCTGCAAAATGGTAGGCCCCAGGACCAGACAGGTTTTGTAGTGAGTTCTATAAAGAGTTCCATAAAGAGTTCCATGGCCTGATCCTTGAGCCATTGCTTGATATGTTTAACCACTCATTTTCAAATGACCATCTCCCTCAAATGCTGAGGGAAGCCAACATATCACTTATTCTCAAAAAGGGAAAAATGCCCAGTCTTGTTTCTTGTACAAACCCTTTTCCCTTATGAATGTGGATAGACAATTGCTTTCTAAAATTCTAGCCACATGACTAGAGGACTTATTTCCACACATTTTGAAAGGGGACCAAACTGGCCTCATAAAGGGCCGTAAAGTCATGTAACAATGTCAGGTGGCTTCTTAATGTTATTCAAACTTATCAGCGAAGTGCTGTGGATGGTCTTGTGCTCTCCCTAGATGCTGAGAAAGCATTTGACTGTGTGGTGTGGTCCTACCTATTCTTTGCTCTGACTAAATTTGGTCTAGAGGACAAGTTTAAAAAATGGGTTAAAGTTTTATATGATGATCGTCAGGCTGCTGTCCTTAATAATGTGTTATGGTCAAATAGCTTCTCTATACACAGAGGTACCAAACAGGGCTGTCTGTTGTCCCCTCTCCTTTTTGCACTCGTTACGGAACCACTGGCCAAGGCCATCAGAGTAATGCCTGCTATACAGGGTCTGCTCATTTGTGACGTTCATCATAAAAGAAGCTTGTTTGCTGATGATGTTCTGATGTTCATCTCTAGCCCCGAGAATTCAATTACATCTCTTGTTAATATTATTGAATTATTCAGTGAATTCTCAGGCTACAAGAGGAATATAACTACATCAGAAGCTGGTAGCCTTCATTCTGTAACTATTAACCCCCCCCCCTCCCCTTACCTTTTAAATGGTTTCCCCCAGGTTTTACGTATCTGGGTATATTTGTAACTCCTAAATTCCAGCAAATGTACAAAGCCAATTTTGTTCCCTTGTTTGATACAATAAGACAGGATCTGGAGCGCTGGAACTCTCTTCCGATTTCTTTGGTTGGGTAGAATATCGCTCTTGAAAATGAATATTTTACCTAGACTACTTTACCCAATCCAAATGATCCCAGTATTACTCTCCAATAAGGTAATACAAGATGTAAGTGGCTAAATTCCTTCATATGGAGTAAACCCAAGCCAATAGTTAAGATGGCAGTATTGCAGCTGCCAGGCTCTAGGGGGGTCTTGGTTCTGCCCAATATTAGGCTTTATCAGTGGTGTGCCCACCTATGTTATATTTCTGATGCATCACAAATGATGACTCCTCTATTTGGTTAGACATTGAGACTTCTTTTTCTAAATACCCCTTGCAGGATCTTTTCTTTTTCAGAAGTTTCAAGTCTGTAAAGGATCACTGCAATAACCCCATTACACTTAACACACTCAAAGCATGGAGGTCAGTTCAACGCTTCCTGGGAAGGTCCAAACTAACCTCTGCTCTACCCCAATTGTTAACAAGCCAGATTTTGGTCCAGGATTGCTGGATGCTGGCTTTAACTTTCAGCTTAATAAGGGCATAGGCAGACTACATAATTTTTTTGCTGACAAGTAAGACATATTTTGAAGAGCACCACTTTGATTGGCAACCCTGATGTGTCTTTCATTGTGAAATACTGTTTTTTTCCCACAAAGGAAAATGTCTGTAAGTTTGTTTTATGATGCATTTAAGGTCATTTTCTATTGTCAACACACAGAGGGTGAAACAAGTGTGGGAGAAAGAATTGTCTGTTACTATTGACAAAGAGGTGTGTGAGGACATTTGGAGATATGCAAAAACAATATCTATATTTAATCGTACTAGAGCAATCCAGTTAAGAACAATACACAGATTGCATATATCCCCAAATCACAGACATGCTTTTAACACCTCTTCCTCTTCTCCTCAGTGTCTTAAATGTAAAACTGATACAGGCTCCCTAACACATTGTTTATGGTCATGTTCCAAATTACAAAGATACTGGTCTATTGTTCTGCAAGAAATTGAATTCTAGGGTTCAATCTAGAATTGGACCCAGTTTCTTTACTAGTAGGCATGTTACTTCTGTGGGTAAGAGGAGGCTTTACAACATCCTTACTTTCGCAGCGAGGAAAAACATCCCCTTACAGTGGATTAGTGATAAGGTTCCTTCTATTAAAGATTGGCATAAGATACTATTTGAATGGGTGCCATTGACATATCTGACATGCACATTGCATTCTAAAACAGATCAGTTCAACAAAGTACGGGAACCTTATCTAAATGATCTAGAACCTGATTTATCAGCTATTATGCGACAAGGATTTTCTTAGAATGGTGTTGATCCATTTGTTTCAGAATTACACTGTACGTTCCATGTGTTGGACCTAACTTCTTTATTCAAACTGAGCTTTTGTGTTGAATTTCTGTCTGTATGTTTGTTTAAAATGTATGTATTGAGAGACGCAATGACGGGGATGGGGTGTGAGTGACGACGAGGGGAAGATATGTATGTATATATGACTAAAGAATTAATCAGGGTGATTTTTCCACAAATAGACAGGTGTTGTCCATTCCATGGTAGCAGAATCTTATCTAATTTGACTAACTTTATTTTTTTTGTAACAGTATTTTTATTGGAATTTCACAATTCTCACCCATTTTAAGAGATACAACAACAAAGACAAAGCAACAAAAAAACAGCACATTTTCTTGTATCTGTACTATACTTTACTATTCATATTTTGGACAACTCTTCACTACATTCCTAAAGAAAATCATGTACTTTTTACTCCATACATTTTGCCTGACACCCAAAAGTACTCATTATGTTTTGAATGCTTAGCAGGGAAATGGTCCAATTCACACACTTATCATGTAAACATCCCTGGTCATCCTTACTGCCTCTGATCTGGAGGACTCACTAAACACAAATGCTTTGTTTGCTTGGTTTGTATATGATATCTGAGTATTGGAGTGTTCCCCTGGAATTGCGCCGTCTGGTTTGCTTAATATAAGGAATTTGAAATGATTTATACTTTTTCTTTTGATACTTAAGTATATTTGAGAAATTACATTTACTTTTGATGCTTAAGTATATTTAAAACCAAATACTTTTAGACTTCTACTGGGAGACTTTCACTTTTACTTGAGTCCTTTTCTATTAAGTATGACAATGAGGTACTTTTTCCAACACGGCCTACGAGGTCTAGAGCCTGCTTGTTTTCTGTTCAACCTGATCATTAATTGCACCCACCTGGTGTCCCAGATCTAAATCAGTCCCTGGTTAGAGTGTAACAATGAAGAAATGCAGTGGAACTGGCTTCGAGGTCCAGCGTTGAGTTTGATGGGTCTATGGCTTAGGCAATTTTTCATTTTTTCTTCCTCTGACACTGCCTGATATAGAGGTTCTGCATGGCAGGGAGCTCGGCCCCAGTGATGTACTAGGCTGTCCGCACCATCTTCTGTAGCACTTTGCGGTCGAGGCAGGTGTATTTGGGAAAGGGAAAGGGGGATACCTAGTCAGTTGTACAACTGAATGCATTCAATTGAAATGTGTCTTCCGCCATACCAAGCAGTGATGCAGCCAGTCAAGATGCTCTCCTCGGTGCAGCTGTAGAACTTTTTGAGGATCCGGAGGTCCATGCCAAATCTTTTCAGCCTCTTGAGAGGGAAGAGGCGCTGCCATGCCCTCTTCATGACTGTCTGGGGGTATGTGGACCATGTTAAGTCCGTGGTGATGTGGACGCCAAAGAACTTGAAGTTCTCGACCCACTCCACTACAGCCCCGTCAATGTGGATGGGGGCGTGCTCTCCCCTCTTTCTCTCATAGTCGACGATCAGCTCCTTGGTCCTACTGGCGTTGAGGGAGAGGTTATTGTCTTAGCACCACACTGCCAGGTCTCTGACCTCCTCCATGTAGGCTGTCTCATCACCATTGGTGATCAGGCCTCTCACCCTCGTTTCGTCAGCAAACTTTATGATGGTGTTGGAGTCATGTGTGGCAACTCAGTTGGAGTGAACAGGGAGTACAGGAGGCAACAAAGCACACACCCTGGAGGGCCCCCCGTGTTGAGGGTCAGCGTGGTGGAGGTGTTGTTGCCTACCCTCACCACCAAGGGCAGGCCCGTCAGAAATTCCAGGATCCATTTGCAGAGGGAGATGTTCAGTCCCAGGGGTCCACAGCTTGGTGATGAGCTTGGAGTGGACTATGGTGTTGAACGCTGAGCTGTAGTCTATGAACGGCATTCTCACATAGCTTTTTCCCCTGTGTCTAATGTGGCTGTAGAGTGACAGGTCTTTTGTGGAGCAGTATTGCTGTGCCACACTCTGGCTGGCTCATGCACTGCTGCTCCTGAAAGGGGCCACATATGTTGACTGAGCATGTTCCATCTGGACTGTGCAGATGGAACCAATAGAGCTGAACTGTGCGAGTGTGGAAAGGAAGGGGAAGCAGTGTGCCCCCCCCCTGTTTTCAGTGCTTTCCTATGTGCGTGTGGTCGTAAGGTTAAGCTTTGTTTCTGTTTTGTTTTTCTCAACGTTTTACACAACCCTTTTGTAAAGATGTAGATTACGGATTTGAAAGATGGGTTCTGGTAGTACAGCATCATTTGTAGAAGTAATAAACATGGATTAGAGAAGTACTTGTGTTTGTTAAAGTTTGGTGAAAAACGAACTAGTGGGCACAGGTACTGCGATTGAGATACTGAACTGTGCTGAAATGTCAAATGGGATTGTCCTGATTTTGGTGATATTTCTCAGCTTGCCAGGTGCGACCCTAAGGTAGTGAGGTAGATGCTGAGAGATCTACGTCGACAAAGGAACGCCGCGCCGCCCCCAGATCCAGAGGGACTGGTGAGTTCTATCTATGCTATAATCACTCTCACATTGGCCTCATTTACAACTACCACTTGCCCACTTAACAGTGTGTGAACGTGATTAATGTGGCATCTTATTTGATGGGACTAACAGCGGTAATCTTCCAGGTGAAACCGTTGACATTGGTGTGGAGAGGCCAGAGGATTCCTCCAGGACAGCCATGGAGAGTAGGGGAGTCAGTCAGGAATCAGAGGCAGAGGAAATAAACCCTAACCCCCCACACCCACAGGGGCCAGGGGGAAGATGGCTCTGAGTGCTAAAATGCAGGTCAACAAAAAAGCTAAAGCCAAGATGACATCCGTTCATGGCTCTGTTCACTGGCTCCAATGGTTTTACTGTGCATGAAAAAAGCATGCAAAAAAAAAAAAAGCAAGCAAGAGAAGACCCTCAAAGGACAGGTGGTTCAGCCCATTAACTGACCAAAACCCCTCAAACCCCTGCAGACAATGGTAGAGACACTGTTGCAGCAGGGATCTCAGATTTACAAACTCATAGCTCTCCATCTGTGGACTCTCCAGCCAGGACACGGTGTGTATGGAAGACTATGGGCAAACCTGCCGCCAATCCAGCAGCACTGAAGGTAATGTTCATCTTAACCCAGAACATGAAATGTTGTCCTTTTAAATTATGACTGGTGTCCGATGTCATTAGAGTCTGTTCTAAAGCGTTTTAACAGGGACGGAGCAGAGTTGAGCGTGGCAGGCATGTGGATGGAAAACTCAATGGCCCCCTCCCACATGAAGCTACCTCCGAGCCTTAAAAGAAAGAGTATTGTCTCTACCAAGCCACATCCGGGTGAGTCATCTTCCTTTCTGGGAAGACTGTTCTTCTACACTGTCTCTCATGTCCACTTTATTTAGTGATGACATTACTGTGCCAGCTTGAACCGCCATCTGCCACTTCTCAGTCCGCATGTGTCTGCAGGGTCTAGGAAAGGGAAGAGGAAGATGGGAATGTACAACTTTGTTCCAAAGAAGAAAACCAAGGTGTTGAAGGTAAGAGACCCCATCCCATCTACTCTATTGTAAATATTTGTGTAGAAATGCACCGCGGATGAACAGTGTCTGAATGATTCTCCCTGCAGAAAGACGGAAAAGCAAGAAAGTGTCAGAAAGAAGAGAGAAGATCTGACGCACAGATTTGAAAGATTTGTGAAATGCAAAAAAGCCATGCACTGTTAGCCAAGCAGTGTGTAGAAAATGAAAAAGATTTAACCAAAGGAAACAAAATGGAGATAGAGGACAACAGCAGCAAGCAGGAATACATTGAATTGACTTTGGAATCGCTAAATCTCAAAGCCCAAGATGAGCTGATGTCTCCTCCTCTCTCAGGTAACACTTTACCTAGAGACGAGTTAAACATTTCGTTGTGAAATTATACTTGTACAATACATTAATATGCTGTACATGACATCTGTTTTGTTGACCTGGATGTTGATTTGTGTTATTTTGCAGGCTTTCCAGTTGATGGTGAGGTGACAGAGACGGACCTGTCTGAAGAGCTCACCAGACCTCTGTGCTGCTGTCGCATGGAGACCCCATGCAGTAGGGAGAGCCTATTCCAGGCTGAGCACACCTGCATGGCCACAGAGAGGGTGTATGGTCTGGTGAGTCTGACCTGCTCTGAAGCAACATTTCCCTAGTCGTGCGCACCAGATATCCTCCCCAAAGTTTGAAATAGCCTGGGGGCGAAGTTAACCTTTACCCAGCCTTTGTGTGTTGAGCTAGTGTCTAAACAACCCTTATCTCTCTGATCCTTTCTATTTATCTCTCCGTTCATCTCCTCCCTACAGGTGAGTCGATGTCAGAGGAATGTTGTGAAGCCTGAGATGATGCGTCTGTCCAACACAGTGCGTCTGCTAGTTCTGTGTGAGGACCACAGGCCAAGCACCAGTGATGCCCTCCCTGCCTGTGGCCTCTTCTGCAGGGCGGTGAGTGGAGGAATTACAACAGGGATAAACCAAGATAGACCTGATAGGCTGGCACACCTGTCCCATGACTTTATTGTGGTTGTTAATTCTTAAAGCACTCTGCTTTGCCTTTAATATTAATATCTGACTCATCATGTATGTGTTATGCAGGGGACCTTCATGGAGTACAGACCGTATGGCAGCATCTCTCAGCATTTCCACAGTGGCTGTGACTCAGTCATCAAGGCCCAGAGCTTCTGTCCCCACTGTGGGGAGGATGCCACCGGGGCCCAGGAAGTCACTGTTCCCAAACCTGTTACTGCCCCCAAACGCGAGCCCGTACTTACTCTTGTGCCAGCTGTTTCCCCTGTGGCCCCTGTTCCTGCTGTGTCCACCAGGCCCCTCATTCACAGGGCTAAGAAGACCACTGAGCTTGAGAGGACTCTGGACACCTCCCCCAACAACAGGTTATTTAGACTTTACTCTTCTATTCTCAATTTGATTCCCTCTATCCTAATCTGTGTCTCTTTCTCTCTGCATTAGTGCTAGCATTGATCATTTTCTTGGGTATTTAATATGTAATGGTAATGATTGCTGTATGCTGTTTTGTACTAGCCTGAAGAGATGGCCTTTAGGTGATGGAGAGAAACCAGCTAAAACGTCACTGGAGAGCATCCTGATGGCCCTGGATGAGGAAAAGTAGGTTTAAAATGTAGCTATTTTTAAAGTCATTACTTAGAATTTTAGCAGTTTGGATGAGATAATACAATATAATGAACACATAGTGGGTCCGTAGTCATTACTGTTTCATGTCAATAATGACTGTAATAGGCACTCTTACAGATGTTTCTGCTGCATACCAAGTGATGTACTGTAACTAGATTTCTCTTTTTGGTATTTAGTATGAGGCCAAAGAAAGTGAAATATCACACGAAGCAACTGTACATCACTGCCCATCACTGGGAGCTCCAGAAAGTCATCCATCTGCTGGGTAAGAACATGCCACATCTCTCCAGGTTTCATGTGTATGCCTAGTTTGTTCCTACATGGAGCAACCCTCTTCTAATATTTGAACTTGAATGAAAAAGTAAACAACTCGTTGATTTTATTTTATTTTCACGGTATAGTCTATTGTCCCCGGGGGGAAAGTTGTCAACATGACTCAAAAGGCAATTTACCTCTTTGTTCCAGTGGATGGAAAAGACCCCAACACCCTGATGGACCGTCAGAACAAGAGGACCCCTCTACATGCTGCAGCAGCTGAAGGACACCAGGAGGTCTGTCACATGCTCGTCCAGGTGAGGAGATGTACTCTGACATGTAGCAGGTATTGGCTCTCTCTTCACATTAGAATCACTTGGCATACAAGTGTGGCAGATGACTAAGTTAGCAGCTCTGCTGCATTCCTGTCCCTCACGCCAAGAAAATGTATTTGCTTTTTGGGGTCAATATTGACAATGCTTCGTGAGTACGTTGTGTTTTCAGTGCAGAGGGCTGTGAGTTTCACTCTATTATACAGTGCAAGCATACAGGTGTAAAAGGTTTCTGATTCCCCATCCCGCTCAGGCTGGAGCGAACCTGGACATTATTGATGAGGAGCAGAGAACCCCCCTGATGTACGCCTGTGACAACAACCATCTGGACACGGTCAAGTACCTGCTGAGGGCCGGGGCAGCGGTCAGCTATAAGGTCAGTGTGTGGAGCAGAGTTCATTGATCCCCTCCATAGATAGGCCATGATCTTCTGTCAATCCCACCAGCTGTGTTACCGTTCATAAGACAAGACTTTCGCTAAATGAGCTGGACCTCTGGTGTACTGTAGATGTAAAGTGATCAAGCTGTGTTATGTCCATGACACGTTCATGTCTTAAACTATTAACCACATGCTGTAGCAGCTCAAGGTCTGTGTTTCGGGCCTCCCGAGTGGAACAGCGGTCTAAGGCACTGCATCGCAGTGCTTGAGGCGTCACTACAGACCCGGGTTCGATCCCAGGCTGTGTCACAGCCGGCCATGACCGGGACACCCATGAGGTGGCGCACAATTGGCCCAGCATCGTCCGGGTTAGGGGAGGGTTTGGCTGGCTGTGAATTCCTTGTCCGGTCGCGTTCTAGCGACTCCTTGTGGCTGGCCAGGCGCCTGCAAGCTGAATCTGGTTGCCAGCGTATGTTTCCTACGACGCATTGGTTCGGCTGGCTTCCGGGATAAGTGAGCAGTGTATATGTCAAAAAGCAGTGCGGCTTGACACGGTCGTGTTTCGGAGGACACATTGCTCTCGACCTTCGCCTCTCCCGAGTCCATAGGGGAGTTGCTGCGATGGGACAAGATTGTAACTACCAATTGGTTATCACAAAAAGGGCTAAATAAAAAATATAAGTTGGTGTTTTTTTAAACAGCCATGAACAAAACCAGTGAATAACATTTTGATCTTCATCTCCTCTCAGGATATCAAGGGCTCCACCTGTCTGCATTTGGCAGCTATACTGGGACATTACACCATAGTGGATCATCTCCTGTCCAAGACATCCGAACAGGTCAACTGTCAGGTTGACCCATCCACGCTCTGCTCCTTCTTCGACTAACAGGTCCAGTTGAAATGTTAACAGCTTCATTGAAATCGTCTATCCATAATTCACCCGTACTATCAGCTAGGCTTTGGCAGGGTGAGTTGGAGGTCAGTGCTGTTGGAAGACAGTTTAACAGTCTGCCCATTAGGATGTTCAATATATTATGGGTGATATTAAATGGATTGTAAAACTCCTGACCTTAATGGGAACGCTAGAGACTGAAATTGCTCCTCACTGTTGTCATGATTCCAGGTGATTTACCATGTTTTGCCTTGCAATTTTATGCCTTCAAACTGTTAGTAAATAATGCCCTCTCACATTGTGTGCAATAAGATAATCCAAAGCAGGGGTTTCAAACCCTTTTTCACAGAGTAACTAGTGTTGTTGATCCATTCTCAGTTTTCTCCTATCACAGCCATTTAACTCTGTAACTGTTTTAAGTGGTCTCATGGTGAAATCCTTGAGTGGTTTCCTTCCTCTCCGGCAACTGGATTAGGAAGGATGCCTGTTTCTTTGTAGTGTACTGGGTGTATTGATACACCGTCCAAAGTGTTGTTAGTAACTTCACCACTCGAAGGGATATTCCATGTCTGCTTACTTTGATTTTTTTTTACCCATCTACCAATACGTGCCCTTCTTTGAGAGGCATTGAAAAACCTCCCTGGTCTTTGTGGTTGAATCTGTGTTTGAAATTCACTGCTTGACGAAGGGACCTTGTATATGTGGGGTACAGAGATGAGGTAGTCATTCATGTATGAAACACTATTATTACAAACCAGAGTAAGTCCATGCAACTTAGTATGTGGCTTATTTACTCCTGAACTTATTTAGGCTTGCCTTAACAAAGGTGTTGAATACCTATTGACTTACGACATTTCAGCCTGTAACACAACAAAATGTGGAAAAAGTCAAGGGGTGTGAAGACTTTCTGAAGGCACTGCAGCTGCGAGCAGCAATGAACAGTGTTCACAGTATGTCAGAAAGGACACAAGATCAGTTGGAAAACAAAGTGAGCACTCTATCGCGTAGGAACTATCTTCCTTTGTGTGTAATCGTGAGTCTCAATACAAAATCTGTGTCGTTTCAGATCGGTATGATCGGTAACAGATCAGTAACAATCCAGATTTTTTTTTTACCCCTCAAATAAAGGTTTCAGTTTTGTAAAAACATTTCTATTTAGTTTTATATTATTCCGTTTTAGTTCCAGTCTTAGGGACAGGAAGTAGCCTATGCGTGGGAGGCTAGAAGCCAATTACGTGTATTTTTTGTATTTTTTGGGTATGTCACTTCTTTCCACTGAGGGGCAGCAATGCATAAGGTGATGGGTCAGGTCATAGGTTCGGTTTAAAGGTAGACTCGGTGAGATTACGCAGATGCACCAAGTAAACAGAAGCAATGGGTCAATTTTCGCAACAACCAGGGGCTGCTTTCCCGATAGCGATGGAAGTTAGGCTTACGAGTGTTTTAAAGATGCATTGTTCCTAAAATGGCAGAAGATGCGCTTCCCAAAAGAACATGTGCTTCCCAAAACACCATGCAGGGAGAACGTTTGCCAAGTGCGTTGTTGAAGCGTGTGTTGATACTGATAGGATCGAAAGAAAGGCAGTGCTGTTCTCGGATCATCTTTCTCCCTTAAAATCTTCTCATAACATAATCATTTCTTCACAATACTGACGAAGGATCACCGCCTAGAGAGATATCACCACCTATTGCAGCAAATATTGAGACAGATTGTTCTAATGCTTCCCGAATAATAATAATCCACTAAATCACAGATTAGGCACATCCATTGTGCACATGTTGTTGCACATTAAATAAATATATTGAGGCAAACATTAGGCCTAGCCTACAATGAGCAAAAATAAATCGATTGATTGAACATGAAATTGATTTCAATATGACTGAAATATGTAGGCCTATACTATTTATCTTTTATTGCAGTCATCTTGGTTTTTGTCCTTCGCTTGTTGGTAACAATTTCAAAGACATTGGCAACCTTGTATTTGTAGTCAACTTTGTTCTGAAGTTATCATTGGTAAAAGAGAGACTGATAACATCTTGATTCTGTGTTTAGTGGAGATCTACTGTGTCTTAAGTGAAGTGGAAGGGCAAAAAAGCATTTAACAACGCACTTAACTGTTGTGTTCATCTCAATGGACGTGTTCGAGCGGATCGCACAGTCCATCTGGTCGTGCTGCTGCTCCAGTTTCAACTGTTCTGCCTGCGGCTATGGAACCCTGACCTGTTCACCGGACGTGCTACCTATCCCAGACCTGCTGTTTTCAACTCCCTAGAGACAGCAGGAGCGGTAGAGATACTCTGAATGATCGGCTATGAAAAGCCAACTGACATTTACTCCTGAGGTGCTGACCTGTTGCACCCTCGACAACCACTGTGATTATTATTATTTGACCCTGCTGGTCATCTATGAATATTTGAACATCTTGGCCATGTTCTGTTATAATCTCCACCCGGCGCAGCCAGAAGAGGACTGGCCACCCCTCATAGCCTGGTTCCTCTCTATGTTTCTACCTAGGTTCTGGCCTTTCTAGGGAGTTTTTCCTAGCTACCGTGCTTCTACACCTGAATTGCTTGCTGTTTGGGGTTTTAGGCTGGGTTTTTGTACAGTACTTTGAGATATCAGCTGATGTAAGAAGGGCTTTATAAATAAATGTGATTTGATTTGACTTTTGTCAAGTCGATCGCAACCTTTCACAGTGTGTTGCATTCTGAACTTGACCAAAGACATGACTAAAACAGGAACCAATGAATGATTTATGTGTTCAGTAGATGTATACAAATCAATGTGATATTTGAGTCCCTCTGTCAATAATTGATTGTACAATGTACACTCAATATTATATTATGATTTCAGTTTGTGAGTATGTAATACGGGAATGTGAATATGTGAATTTCGACATTCTAAATAATTGGATGTTCTAATTTGACAGCCATGATTAAACTACATCAGGAGATACATTTTTCCCGGACGTCAAAAATTAAGAAATTGTTTGCAAAACAAATGGCCACTGGATTAATGCAAATAATCATGATATCATTCTGCCAGGTAAGCATAGGCTATTCGGAGTTAACATTTAATTGAGATGTGTTTTGGGAAAACCTTCCCAGCTTTCAATAGATGTAGTTGATTTCCTACTAAGATCAATACATTTTTTAAATATTGTTGGATTTCGTTTTAAAGTCTGGATTCCGTGGTTCCGTCCACATTCTCTGCAACTGTCACACCCTGACCATAGTTTGCTTTGTATGTTTCTATGTTTTGGTTGGTCAGGGTGTGAGCTGAGTGGGCATTCTATGTTACATGTCTAGTTTGTCTAGTTCTATGTTTGGCCTGATATGGTTCTCAATCAGAGGCAGGTGTTACCTGTCTACCATATTTAGGTAGCCTGTTTGGTGTTGGGTTTTGTGGGTGATTGTCCTTGTTCTGTCTCTGTGTTACTTTGCACCAGTATTAGGCTGGTTCGGTTTTCGTGTTACGTTTATTGTATTTGATTCGTGTTTACTTTGTTTCATTAAACATGGATTGCAATAGCCACGCTGCATTTTGGTCTGACTCTCCTTCACATACAGAAAATCGTTACAGCAACGCAGAATTTATAGGGCCCTATTTATCCTTACCACTCAAATGCACCCAATATCTGTGGTGCTGCTTGTGGCAACATCATCTCACTGAATCTACCTTTAAATTATAAAGTTATATTATTATATTATTATATTATTAATCTCAATTTGACCCGCTAGATTTACAAGCCTCATAACCCCATTAGGAAAAAAATCTTGAAAACACCATTCGATTTTGCACCCCCTCCCAAAAAAACTCAAACTGAACTGTTAGTTCATTTTGGAGTCAAATAATAGTTTCAGTATAGTTTCAGTTTTTCAAAAGGGTATTGTTAATTATTTTATTTCAGTTTAGTTGTTTTTTTCATGATCCATTTTAGTTTCAATTTTAGTCTACTTTAATGAACTTGATTGGTTGTGCTTGCTGTCAGGATGATGGTGGGTGCACCCATACCACCTGGGCTATAGAGTACAAGCACAGAGAGCTGGTCTTACTGCTGCTCTCCAAAGGGGCTGATGTTTAACATCCGAGACAAGGTCAGCACTCTATAGGATGCATGCTGTTCACCCTACTGTACATCCCATCCCCTTACCTACATTCTGCTCTCACAGTCTGAGGAGGGGAGGCTAGACACAGGCAAGGTTACAGTGGGATGGATCCCATGGGGTGCATAATGTTCTGCACGTTTCACCTACAGTACATGGTACATCCAGTACATCCAAGTTAAAGGGATGCTTCAGAATGTCACCTTGGGCGCATACAACAAGAAGTCAACGTACCTCTTAGAGGAATTAACAACTTAAGTCATAACTGCTATATTTTTTGTAAAGGAGAACATATCAATTGGTCTTTATTTAATTTTACCTTTATTTAACCGGGCAAGTCAGTTAAGAACACATTCTTATTTTCAATGACAGCCTGGGAACAGTGGGTTAACTGCCTGTTCAGGGGCAGAACAACAGATTTGTACCTTGTCAGCTCGGGGGTTTGAACTCGCAACCTTCTGGTTACTAGTCCAATGCTCTAACCACTAGGCTACGCTGCCGCCCCGAGTATGATTTCTTCCTCAAAACATTTGTATAGTGTATATGACGTACTGTCTACTGATACACTTGACATAAATGGCCCAAAAATGTAACAATGTATCTTCAAGATACAGTAGCCTTTAGATGCAAGGTTGTTTCTGTGGTGTGTGGGGAAGGTATTGCTCCTGGGTATGTTTTTCCACGTTGACCTGTGATCCCTGTTCAGGAGGAGAACATTGGCCTCAACTGGGCAGCCCTGTCTGTCTCCGATGACATCGCTCAGATCCTGCTTGATGCCAGATGTGACCTCCATGCAGTCAACATCCATGGGGACTCCCCTCTACATATCGCTGCCAGGGAGAACCAACTGGAATGTGTGACATGAGTAGTAAGACAGTCTCCGTTCTCCCAGAGCTGCAGCATGACACCAGGTTGTTCTTGAAAAATATGATTTGTTATCAATAGCCTATCCCACCTGGAATTTTTATCATAAGCGCACTTACCTGCAATGAGACCAGTTGTAGGTGTATAGCCTAGATACATTTATGGCAGGAACCTGTCCACACATAGATGCACACATCCAGAGACAGTGGCTGCGCTAGCCTGGCCAGTGGGTGGCAGTCATGCTGCTGACCATAGCCATGCTGGGGATGATATCTACTCCTCCAGACTGCTTCTGTCCCGAGGAGCAGACGTGAACCTGAGGAACAGAGAGGGGGAGACTCCTCTGGACTGCTGTATCTACAACTCCAAGGTGTGGGCGGCCCTGAACACCAATAAGAAGCTGACAGATGCTAGGAGAAGCATCTGTCTGTTGGAGGAGCTGTAGGAACCGCGTGGTTCAGAATGGATTCCGGTAACTGGGCATCCCTACCCCACCATCATCTGATCAATCAATCAATCACATTTTATTTGTCACATGCGGCGAATACAATAGGTGTATACTTTGCCATCAAATGCTTACTTACGAGTCCTTTCCCCACAACGCAGAGTTAAAAAGTAAGAAAATTAGCAAATGAAATGTCTATCTTTTTGTTATACAGTTTCAGCCCAAAATTAAAATATCAGTTTCTCTGTGCACTTGATCAACTATGGCTGCACTGTATGTCTTTTGAGTTAGTTGGACTGGATTTATGTCTTCTCTTGTCTGTTTTTAGGGCTCGGCTGCAGCTCTATAAAACCCAGAGGATGGGCTGGGGTGTGAGGGCACTGCAGGATATTCCTCAAGGAACTTTTATTTCCGAGTGAGACCTTGAATGTTATGGAAGGTATTTTATTGGGTGTTTGGAAAACTGCCCAACCATAACTATGATTATGTCTTGGTATACAAATGACATGAGGCCAATTGTGATGTCATGAACAGATGTTAAAACAGGATTTGTCATTTTCAGTTCTTCACTTCATTTTAATGTTGTGATTACACAGAGTATACACAGCAGGCTCTCTTTATTGTGCAGGTACAGTGGGGCAAAAAAGTATTTAGTCAGCCACCAATTGTGCAAGTCCTCCCACTTAAAAAGATGAGAGAGGCCTGCAATTTTCATCATAGGTACACTTCAGTTATGACAGACAAAATGAGAAAAAAAAATCCAGAAAATCACATTGTAGGATTTTTAATGAATTAAATTAGCAAATTATGGTGGAAAATAAGTATTTGGTCACCTACAAACAAGCAAGATTTCTGGCTCTCACAGACCTGTAACTTCTTCTTTAAGAGGCTCATCTGTCCTCCACTCGTTACCAGTATTAATGGCACCTGTTTGAACTTGTTATCAGTATAAAAGACACCTGTCCACAACCTCAAACAGTCACACTCCAAACTCCACTATGGCCAAGACCAAAGAGCTGTCAAAGAACACCAGAAACAAAATTGTAGACCTGCACCAGGCTGGGAAGACTGAATCTGCAATAGGTAAGCAGCTTGGTTTGAAGAAATCAACTGTGGGAGCAATTATTAGGAAATGGAAGACATACAAGACCACTGATAATCTCCCTCGATCTGGGGCTCCACGCAAGATCTCACCCCGTGGGGTCAAAATGATTACAAGAACAGTGAGCAAAAATCCCAGAACCACACGGGGGGACCTAGTGAATGACCTGCAAAGAGCTGGGACCAAAGTAACAAAGCCTACCATCAGTAACACACTACGCCGCCAGGGACTCAAATCCTGCAGTGCCAGATGTGTCCCCCTGCTTAAGCCAGTACATGTCCAGGCCCGTCTGAAGTTTCCTGGAGAGCATTTGGATGATCCAGAAGAAGATTGGGAGAATGTCATATGGTCAGATGAAACCAAAATATAACTTTTTGGTAAAAACTCAACTCGTCGTGTTTGGAGGACAAATGAATGCCGAGTTGCATCCAAAGAACACCATACCTACTGTGAAGCATGGGGTGGAAACATCATGCTTTGGGGCTGTTTTTCTGCAAAGGGACCAGGACGACTGATCCGTGTAAAGGAAAGAATGAATGGGGCCATGTATCGTGAGAGTGAAAACCTCCTTCCATCAGCAAGGGCATTGAAGATCAAACGTGGCTGGGTCTTTCAGCATGACAATGATCCCAAACACACCGCCACACCGCCAACCGGGCAACGAAGGAGTGTCTTCGTAAGAAGCATTTCAAGGTCCTGGAGTGGCCTAGCAGTTTCCAGATCTCAACCCCATAGAAAATCTTTGGAGGGAGAGTTGCCAAGCAACAGCCCCAAAACATCACTGCTCTAGAGGAGAACTGCATGGAGGAATGGGCAAAAATACCAGCAACAGTGTGTGAAAACCTTGTGAAGACTTACAGAAAACGTTTGACCTCTGTCATTGCCAACAAAGGGTATATAACAAAGTATTGAGATAAACTTTTGTTATTGACCAAATACTTATTTTCCACCATCATTTGCAAATAAATTCATTAAAAATCCTACAATGTGATTTTCTGGATTTTTTTTCTTGTAATTTTGTCTGTCATAGTTGAAGTGTACCTATGATGAAAATTAAGTGGGAGAACTTGCACAATTGGTGGCTGACTAAATACTTTTTTGCCCCACTGTATGTGGGTGAAATCATTACTGATGCAGAGGCAGATGGCAGGGAAAATGACTCGTTCCTTTTCACCCTGGACAATGAGGTGATTTTAAATGACACCTGGGAGAATCTCACATTGTTATTGGTCAATGTTGTATTCCGAATGTAATATTGTTAATGTGGCATCATTTTTTATACTTTTGTATACCAACGGGCGATGCTGAAGAGCACACAATGCCAATGTCAGAGACAACGTTCTTTTGATACCTGTTCCTCTTACAGCACGGCATCTGCTGCATCAGCTCTTAGTTTGCTTGATGGCTATTTGGTATACTAAAGCATATTGAAAAATGGGCAATTTCATGACTGTCTATGCTACCTCCTCACAGGAGGGCTCAACATATCAGCCTTTTCTAATTGGATTCATTGAGTGAGTGATTGGAGGCATGGCATTTTACTTTGATGCAATAGATTTTTACAATCTTACGTACTCCACTTGCTTTATGCAGGCCTACTTTTAATGTACGATGTCTTTGAGTACCATGAAAGGCGTCTTGTCATATAAAATGTATAATCATTGTATTTATTGCTTCATCTACTGTTGTGCAGGTGGGTGATGTGCACTGTATTGATGCACGACTCTTTGGCAACATTGGCCGGTTTATAAACCACCTGTGTGAACCTAACCTGCTAGCAGTTCCGAGTTTTCACCGTGCAACAGGACCTGCGGTTTCCGCGCATTGCTTTCTTCTCCAGCAAGCCCATTCAGTCAGGTGATCAGATTGGGTGAGAGGCACAAAACATATAAGACAATCATTGAATAGAAAGTGTCTTTTCTATGTGGTATTAATGTTGTGCTATATAATCAATTAAAAAAGCTAAAGAAAAAGGCACCAGTACATGAACACGTGCTTTGATGGCTACCCTGTGTTCCCCCACTCAGGTTTGATTATGGCGATAACTTCTGGAAGGTCAAGAGCAAGTATTACAGCTGCCAGTGCTGTTCCCCAACGTGTAGACACTCGTCAGCCGCCATAGCCCAGGGAGCTCAGAGCTTAGAGAGAAGCCCATCCCCAGCCCAACAGTCCAATTCCCATTTTGCCAAAACACAATCATAACTACCCCATGCCACCTCTGTCCTCCCTCAGCCACCGTGGGGGTCTCTCACTCTGCCCTGACCACCGCTATGACTCATTTTTTAAACGTAGACTGATATAAAATGTATTTTTAGTAGATTTGCGGACAGGAATCAAACGCTAAGGGTAGCCCTGGACTGTAACAAATGCTCACCTTCTCCATGTCTCCTTTTTATTAAGTGCACAGTAAAGTAATTAAGTACATTTTCAAACATGATTTATTTCTCATATTTGTTGATGTGTATTCCAGTTTACAAGAAAGCTAGGGGTAGCAAATGCCAATTAATGATGGCCTACAGTAGCCTAGGACAGTGTCTCGTTTTGTGTTATGTTATTTAACATGCCCAATTCTCTATTTTAACCATGAATGATATGTAGTACATGTTATTCTAGCTATTGAACAGTTTTGACAACAGCGACGATGATAGAGATACAGGTAGGCTATAGGCTAGTATTGAATTTGATGCAACCCTCACCCCACCCATGCAGCGGTGGAGCACCACGCAAGACAATAAGCAACTGTTCATTTTTGCATATTGAAAAATAACATTATACAAGGCAGATTTCAGCTCAGTCTTTAGCGTTTACCAAAGAATAAACATCAGTCATATTCTGCTGTAGCCTAGGCTACCCCACCCGGTCATGATAACCCAAAACGCAGCAATACTTGAAAGGGAGGGAGGATTGCCAGAACCACATCTCAGGAGATTGCGGATGCTTTTGAATGAAAAAAAAAAGAATAATGATACATTTTTGTTGTCCTTCGTGATTTCTACATTTGCATTGTTTGATGCGATTTATCAAGCAACTTCGGTGATTATTCTGCTCAGGGGGGTAAAAAAAAACGAGAGAGAAGCTGCTTCCCTCTTTCTCCCTGGTGCTATGGATACAGAGACGATACAGGTGGAGCCTGGCGTCTTTTTAGTCACGTGTGCCGATTCATAAGGAGCAGTGGCTGGAGAAAGTGGTTATATTATACATTGCCTGAGAGCGATTTAGCGGAAGCAGAGGTGCCAGCCAACCTTGTGTTTTCTCGTTACACCGTGCCCGAATTAATAGGAAGATTATTGGAACGGATCATGTGAGGCACCTCGTTTTCATAAGGTAATACAAAAGAAAAACTTAAACGCGCAATGGCAAACCAACCGAGGAGGATAAATCAGATACATGCATCTGTTTTATTTGGAGCTTAATTGTAAGTGAGCTATGCAGTCATAGCCCGCCTTATGGCATGCGTTATGCGAATGATGCGAATTGTTATTGCTCGACATTTGTACATGGTAAACTGGCTGTTTTTAAAGCTTAGCCCAGTGAAAAGGGATAGGCTATAGGCTACGTATATGTGGCCATTCAGCCAGAGGAAGACCCATGGACAAATATTTGACATGGAAATATAAACTTTCTCCTTCATGTATGGGAAGTAACAAGGCGGGGACCAGCCAACAGAATATCTGAAGAAAAATACAATCATTTTATTTTTGAATGTTTGTTGAATATTCTCTTGAACATTACATACACCGAAAGGAACTCCTGGCTGGAACAACTGTGTGTTGTGATGCTTTTTCTCTATCTTTTATCTAGTCTAAGTTTTGATTTTTTCAGTAAGATCTGTGCGATTGTAGAATGGCTCGATTCGAAGAGGAACTATCCAACCGGCGTGGAGGGGTCTGTCAAGCGGGCCCACCAAGGGGGGCAGGTCGGCCAGCAGGCCCCCCAAGCGGCCCTAGGGTGTACAAACAATCAATGGCCCAAAGAGCCAGGACAATGGCCATTTACAACCCCATCCCTGTCAAGCAGAGCTGTCTTACTGTCAACCGGTCTCTCTTCATCTTTAGTGAGGATTGTATCATACGGAAATATGCCAAAAAGATTACAGAATGGCCATATCCTTTGTTGCTTTAAACAACCTAGCCTATTTCTTGTACCATTACATTATTTCATTATAACATTATAGGCCTACTTGGGTTTTAATGGCTTGACGTTATTAAGCACAGGGGGCAAGGTTCCAGACTACAGGGCATGATTATCTAAGTTAATTTACTGTAGCCAATGAGAAGATATGGCATGGAGGACAACCAGTTGTTGACTGGACTTTGTAATACAGTATAACCACTCTCAGTAGGCCTGTATAGCCATATCCACTCTCTCAGACCCACTCCAATAGGTTATTGTAGGTGATATTGTTTCGTTTTTTGGCAAGATTCCTGTTTTCTCCAGCTTTTGGCATCCTCTCTCTGGTAGGCCTACATGCAGCTAAGTTGCCTACCAAGAACCTGTCAGATTGGTGTTTCTGATCTGTGGCATAAATCTGATCGGTGGCTACAGAACAATTAACATGAAGGCTGGAGGTGTATTTTTTTCTCTCTTTTTCAACCCAAATGGCAGTGCAGTGAAAATCTTGTCAGCAGGATAATTTGATTGGTTTTGTAAAGCACCATAAATTATACGTGAGGCCTATACTTATTTTACTTTCTACTAATGTATTTGATTCCGGTATATGGGCTAAGTAAACAAGCTTGTGTGATAGTCTGCTCAGGGGACTATGCCACTGTTAGGCTACATATCAAATAACTGCTGTATCGATCCGTTTGTTTCTCAGACCAAGTCTCTCCTAGCAACGTTTCGGCACAAGCGCTCTCCAAGGTGCTGAATCTACCCATGTGCAAAATGCTGCTCAACAGTAGGCCTAAATGGCAAGATAGCGGGAAGGCTGTCTAATAAACAGATACAATCTATTCTGCATGCGTGTCCCATCAAAACAATAAGCCATGAGAATAAATGGAAATGAGTTGTGCATTTAGCCTAGTTTACAAAACCAATTTGTTTATTTTAAGGCAAAATGTATCATTATTGTCATTTATGTCCATAAAATGCTAGGTAGAAGTATATTGAAAAAAAAGATCCACCTGTTGATATGATCTATTTTGTATAATTTACCAAATGAGGGATATCCTCTGTAGCTTGTGAAACCTGTGCATCAGTGGAGGCTGCTAACGGGAGGACGGCTCATAATAATGCTAGGAACGGGGCAAACGGAATGGCATCAAACACCTGGAAACCATGTGTTTGATGTATTTGATACCATTCCACTGATTGCCACAAACCTATTTGTGCTGTGCTTAGGCCTCCTAGAGAAACAGCCAACCCTGAAGCATATTTCATGAGATTGGGTTAATGAACCTGTGAGGTATTGCAATTCATTTAAATTCATTTGTGTAATCGCATCCATTACTTAAATCTGGTGCTGTGTAAACACTTCTCAACCTTTAGCTTACCTGTGCATTTCCAAGCCCCTTTCACAGTATTTCTCTCCCTTGAGTTAGATTCTAGGTTCATGGGAGCCATTGTAGCAAGAAAGTCCTGAGCTGCCCTAAGCCAGTGAATTATGTGTTTTTATCTGTTGATGTACTGTAGCCCATTGCCTGAGGTAAGACCCTAGTCCTCTGTGCACCACAGTCTCCAGAGGAGCCTCCATAAACAACCATGCGATGACATGGACAGCAGCAACTGAGACATCATGTAAGTCAGCAACTGATAAATCACTCAGTTCCCTCAGTCATGTTTAGTGTTGAGATCCAGTTCAACGGATATATCACTCAGTTCCCTCAGTCATGTTTAGTGTTGAGATCCAGTTCAACTGAAAAATTACATTTTTGAAAAAAAGGTGCTATCTAGAACCAAAAAGTATTCTTTAGCTGTTCCCATAGGATAACCCTTTAAAGAACTCATTTTGGTTCCAGATAGAACCCTTTTGTATTTAATGTAGAACCCTTTCCACAGAGGGTTCTACATGGAACCCAAAATAGTTCTACCTGGAACCAAAAATGTTTTGCCCTTTTGGAACCCTTTTCTTCTAAAAGTGTAACTTCTTACTGCATGTGTACTTTGCAATTAGGCTTCAGCTCTTGTATAATTTAGGTTAACCAACCTACTGTTGAGGAGCTTTTTAATATGGTAATTTTACTTCCTCTAGGTCCCATTCTTCTGTTTCTTCCTCTTCCTCCTCAACTTCTTCTTCTGTTAGAATGTATTTTAGATCTTAGATCTTGTATGCCTAACATTACACAGTCTTTTTCTTAACTGTCTCACTCCATTTGAATACCTGATCCTGGCCACCATTATAGCCAACTGCATCGTCCTTGCCTTGGAGCAGCACCTACCAGCCGGCGACAAGACCCCCATGTCAGAGCGCTTGGTAAGTGACCATTGTATGGGTCATATGTGCCATACCAATATTATATCATATTTGATCATTGGTTAACTACACTCTTCTCTCCAAGTGAAAAATAGGTGTCAGTCATTATATCCTCACATACAGGAATAACATATATACAGTGGCTGGTGAAATTATTCATCCCCCATTTTTCCTATTTTGTTGCTTTACAACCTGGAATTAAAATAGATTTTTAGGGGGTTTGTATCATTTGATTTACACAACATTCCTACCACTTTGAAGATGCACATTTTTTTTTGGTGTAAAACAAACAAGAAATAAGACAAAAAAACTGAAAACTTGAGTGTGCATAACTATTCACCCCCCCCAAAGTTAATACTTTGTAGAGCCACCTTTTGCAGCAATTGCAGCTGCAAGTCTCTTGGGGGTATTTCTCTATAAGCTTGTAACATCTAGCCACTGGGATTTTTGCCCATTATTCAAGGCAAAACTGCTCAAGCTCCTTCAAGTTGGATGGGTTCTGCTGATGTACAGCAATCTTTAAGTCATACCACAGATTCTAAATTGGATTGAGGTCTGGGCTTTGACTAGGCCATTCCAAGACTTTTAAATGTTTCCCCTTAAACCACTCAAGTGTTGCTTTAGCAGTATACCTAGGGTCATTGTCCTGCTCAATGTGAACCTCCGTCCCAATCTCAAATCTCTTGAAGACTGAAAAAGGTTTCTCTCAAGAATTTCCCTGTATTCAGCACCATCCATCATTCCTTCAATTCTGACCAGTTTCCCAGTCCCTGCCAATGCAAAACAAACCCACAACATGATGCTGCCACCACCATGATTCACTGTGGGGATGGTGTTCTTGGGGTGATGAAAGTGTTGGGTTTGCACCAGACATAGCGTTTTCCTTGATGGCCAAAAGCTGAATTTTAGTCGCATCTAACCAGAGTACCTTCTTCCATATGTTTGGGGAGCCTCTTACATGCCTTTTGACGAACACCAAATGTGTTTGTTAATTTTAACTTTAAGCAATGGCTTCTCTACCATAAAGCCCAACTTTGTGGAGTGTACGGCTTAAAGTGGTCCTATGGACAGATACTCCAATCTCCGCTGTGGAGCTTTGCAGCTCCTTCAGGGTTATCTTTGGTCTTTGTGTTGCCTCTTTGATTAATGCCTGGTCCGTGAGTTTTGGTGGGCCGCCCTCTCTTGGCAGGTTTGTTGTGGTATTATATTCTCAAAGTTTCTGATATTTTTTATAACCCAACCCTGATCTGTACTTCTCCACAACGTTGTCCCTGATCTGTTTGGAGAGTTCCTTGGTCTTTATGTTGCCGCTTGCTTGGTGGTGCCCCTTGCTTAGTGGTGTTGCAGACTCTGGGACCTTTCAGAACAGGTGTATATATCCTGTTCGGGCTAGGCATCCCGCTAGCGAGACAACTTCCGGTGAAACTGGAGGGCGTGCGATTCAAATAAATAATCCTAAATATGATGGTTATTAAGCATTTAGGTATATACAATTGTGTTTTATATCAGTTGAAAGCTTAAATTCTTGTTAATAGAAGTCTACTGAACGATGTACAGTAGCCATTACAGCGAAAGCAGGCCATGCGATTGTTTGAGGACTGCGCCCCACATCAAAATATCTTTCCACCGGAACAGGTTTTATAAATTCACAAATAGCGATGAAATATCCACTAACCTTTTGAAATTCTTCCTCTGATTTGTCATCCAAAGGGTCCCAGCTATATCATGTAGTGTCGTTTTGTTAGATAAAATCCTTCTTTATATCCCAAAAAGTCTGTTTAGTTTGCACCATCGATTTTAGTAATCCACTCGTTCAACATGCAGAAAAAACTTTCTTTCAACAAGTCAAAATACATTTCTATTTACTCCTTAGATACCCTAAAATGTAATCAAATTATAATATTTCTTACTGAAAGAAGTATGTTCAATAGGAAACTTTTTAGCAGGTGCGTTTTGTCTTCATTGTGCGCCCAAACACGAATTCCCAAGACTGTGTCCCTGTACTAAAACTCATATGTCTTATTTGTTTTGAAAGTTACAAGCCTGAAACCTTGCACATAGAATGCTGACACCCTGTGGAAGCCATAGGAATTGCATCCTGGGAGCTGGAATTCAGAATGCCCCTATACTTTCCATCGTAAGAGCTTGGTCTCTCAAAAAAAAAGATTCCGGTTGGTTTTCCTATGGATGTTCTCCTACCATATCTATTGTGTTATAGTCTCCTACATTATTTTAACATTTCTACAAACTTCAAGGTGTTTTCTTTCAAATGGTACCAATTATATGCATATCCTGGCTTCAGGGCATGAGCAACAGGCAGTTTACTTTGGGCACGTCAGTCAGGTGGAAATTGAGAAAAAAAGGAGCCCTAAGAAGATATCTACTGAGATCATGTGACAGATCATGAGACACTTAGATTGCACACAGGTGGACTTTATTTAACTAATTATGTGACTTCTGAAGGTAATTGGTTGCACCAGATCTTATTTAGGGGCTTCATAGCAAAGGGGGTGAATACATATGCACACACCTCTTTTCAGTTTTTATTTATTGTTTGTATTTTTTGAAACAAGTTCTTTTTAAAATTTCACTTCACCAATTTGTGCTATTTTGACTTTGTCCATTACATGAAATCCAAATAAGAATCCATTTAAATTACAGGTCGTAATGCAACAAAATAGGAAAAATGCCAAGGGGGGTGAATACTTTGCAAGGCACTGTACAGTACTAGTATTACAGATTTGAATGACACAACCCATCAGCAGTTTATTTTTTTTTGGGGGGGGAGGTTACCCATTCAGGCAGCTGGGGTTTCTCACCAGTTGTCCTCAGTCAGCTAACCAGTATCACACAGAGGTGACTTTGATCCCCCTGCTTACAGACACTTTAGGCTCCCTATTGAACTCTGTTGTTAAGTCTTGCCATTAAAAGGGTCAATACTGTGAGCTCCTCCACCCAATCATATAGACTTAGCTGGTTGGGGCACGCTGGTTGTTTTAAGAATTAAATGTCACTCCCTTCAGGCAAAGTGCCTCACAGCTGCACCCACTAATTGATCCGCTCCCCCAGATAGACCAAGGCTCTGTCTGAAATATTGACGCGACTCACTCCATCGTGATATTAACCCATTACATTGCTTTTTAACTCACATTCAGCCCAAAAATCACATTATAAACTAATGATGATGGATATCAATGGTCACTTACATTCTCAGCCTCTCTTGTCTTAACAGGATGACACAGAGCCCTATTTTATTGGAATATTTTGTTTTGAAGCTGGCATTAAGATCATCGCCCTTGGCTTTGCGTTTCACAAAGGCTCCTATCTCCGGAATGGCTGGAATGTAATGGACTTTGTGGTGGTGCTAACAGGGTGAGTACTGAGCTAATGGCTCATGCTAAATGTTCACACTGCTTTAAAATGACAGACCTGATCCTGAGTAGATTAATGAGAAAGCACAATGTTAATGTGTGTGGTGTGTGTGTTGTGTTGTGTGTTTCATTTAACATTTTGTATGATCATGATGAATCGTGATGCACTGGAGACACTGGGAATGGCTGAAATTCCTGAGATCGATCATCCTCTTCTTTTAGACATAACTGTATATATGCATGAGAATGGCGCCGAAGGAGATGGCTGCCGGTTTACAATCACGTAACCAATTGTGCATGTTTTTTCACATTATTTGTAACTTATTTTGTACATAATGTTTCTGCCACCGTGTCGTATGACCAAAAAGAGCTTCTAGATGTCAGGACAGCAAATAGTCACCTCATACTGGAGGAATACTTTTTCATCAACAAGACGGACGAGAAGAATTTAATTCAGACGCCCAACAAGGCCCTCATCCCCATCATTCGCAGGAGAAAGAGACGGAGGTATCGTGGACGAAGGTCTGGGTGCCTTGTAGGGATCCGTCGCCAAGAGGGTAATCTACCTTTACCATCGGTCCTATTAGCCAACGAACAATCAAACGATAATAAAATAGACAACGGGACATTAACTGCAATATCTTATGTTTCACTGAGTCGTGGCTGAACGACAACATGAATAACATACAGCTGGCGGGTTTGAAGCTTTTTAGGCAGGATGGAACAGCAGCCTCTGGTAAGACAAGGGGTGACGGTCTATGTATATTTGTAAACAACAGCTGGTGCACAAAATCTAAGGGAGTCTCAAGGTTTTGCTCGCCTGAGGTAGAGTATCTTATCATAAGCTGTAGAACACACAATTCAACAAGAGAGTTTTCATCTTTATTTTTGGTAGCTGTCCTATATACCACCACAAACAGATGCTGGCACTGACTGCACTCAATGAGCTGTATATGGCCATAAGCAAACAGGAAAACGCTCATCCAGATGTGGCGCTCCTAGTGGCCGGGAACTTGCAGGGAAACTCAAATCCGCTTGACCTCATTTCTACCAGCATGTTAAATGTGCAACCAGAGGAAAAAAAACTCTAGACCACCTTTACTCCACACACAGAGATCTGTACAAAGCTCTCCCTAGCCCTCCGTTTTGGAAAATCTGACCATAATTCTATCCTCCTGATTCCTGCATACAAGCAAAAATTAAAGAAGGAAGCACCAGTGACTAGATCAATAAAAAAGTGGTCAGATGAAGCAGATGCTATGCTACAGGACTGTTTTGTTAGCTCAGACTGGAATATGTTCCCGGATCCTTCTGATGGCATTGAAGAGTACACCACATCATTCACTGGCTTCATCAATAAGTGCATCGATGACGTCGTCCCCACAGTGACTGTACTTGCATACCCAAACCAGAAGCCATGGATTACAGGCAACATCCACACTGAGCTAAAGGGTAGAGCTGCCGATTACAAGGAGTGGGACTCTAACCTGGAAGTTTATAAGAAATCCTGCTATGCCCTCAGACGAACCATCAGACAGGCAAAGCGTCAATACAGGACTAAGATTGAATCGTACTACACCAGCTCCGATGCTCGTCGGATGTGACAGGGCTTGCAAACTATTACAGACCACAAAGAGAAACACAACCGAGAGTTGCCCAGTGACACGAGCCTACCAGATGAGCTAAATTACTTCAATGCTTGCTTCGAGGCAAGTAACACTGAAACATGCACGAGAGCATCAGCTGTTCCGCATGACTGTGTGATAACGCTCTCCATAGCTGATGCGAGTTTACATACACTAAGTTGACTGTGCCTTTAAACAGCTTGGAAAATTCCAGAAAATAATGTCATGGCTTTAGAAGCTTCTGATAGGCTAATTGACATCATTTGAGTCAATTGGAGGTGTACCTGTGGATGTATTTCAAGGCCTACCTTCAAACCCAGGGCCTCTTTGCTTGACATCATAGGAAAATCAAACGAAATCAGAAATAGGAGACCTCCACAAGTCTGGTTCATCCTTGGGATTAATTTTCAAATGCCTGAAGGTATCACGTTCATCTGTACAAACAATAGTACGCAAGTATAAACACCAAGGGACCATGCAGCCGTCATACCGCTCACGTACTTTGGTGCGAAAAGTGCAAATCATTCCCAGAACAACAGCAAAGGACCTTGTGAAGATGCTGGAGGAAACAGGTACAAAGTATCTATATTCACAGTAAAACAAGTCCTTTATTCACATAACTTGAAAGGCCGCTCAGCAAGGAAGAAGCCACTGCTCCAAAACTGCCATTAAAAAGCCAGACCATCGTAATGTTTGGAGGAAAAAGGGGGAGGTTTGCAAGCCGAAGAATACCATCCCAACTGTGAAGCATGGGGGTGGCAGCATCATGTTGTGGGGGTGCTTTACTGCAGGAGGGACTGGTGCACTTCACAAAATAGATGGCACCATGAGGAATTATAATTATGAGGATATATTGAAGCAACATCTCAAGACATCAGTCAGGAAGTTGAAACTTGGTCGCAAATGGGTCTTCCAAATTAACAATGACCCCAAGCATACTTCCAAAGTTGTTGCAAAATGGCTTAAGGACAACAAAGTCAAGGTATTGGAGTGGCCATCACAAAGCCCTGACAACAATCCTATAGAAAATTTGTGAAAATTCACCCAACTTATGTGGGAAGCTTGTGGAAGGCTACCCGAAACATTTGACCCAAGTGAAACAATTTAAAGGCAATGCTACCAAAAACGAATTAAAACTTCTGACCCACTGGGAATGTGCTGAAAGAAAAAGAAGCTGAAATAAATCCTTCTCTCTACTATTATTATGACATGTCACATTCTTAAAATAAAGTGGTGATCCTAACTGACCTTAGACAGGAAATGTTTTACTAGGATTAAATTTCAGGAATTGTGAAAAACCGAGTTTAAATGTATTTAGCTAAGGTGTATGTACACTTCTGACATCAACTGTATGTGAGAATGCTATTCATTGACTACAGCTCAGCATTCAACACAATAGTGCCCTCAAAGCTCATCACTAATCTAAGGACCCTGGGACTAAAGACCTCTCTCTGCAACTGGATCCTGGACTTCCTGACGGACCACCCTCAGGTGGTAAGGGTAGGTAACAACACATCCGCCACGCTGATCCTCAACACAGAGGCCCCTCAAGGGTGCGTGTTCAGTCCCCTCCTGTACTCCCTGTTCACTCATGACTGCATTTCAAGGCACGACGCCTACACCATCATCAAGTTTGTCGATGACACAACAACGATGAGATTGACCTCCCTGTAGGCTGAGACCTGGCAGTGTGGTGCCAGGACAACAACCTCTCCCTCAACGTGATCAAGGCAAAGGAGATGATTGTGGACTACAGGAAAAAGATGACAGAGCACGCCTCCATTCTCATCGACGGGGCAGCAGTGGCGCAGGTTGAGAGCTTCAAGTTCCTTGGTGTCCACATCACATCAAAATGTTTTACATTTGCACCATCGAGAGCATCCTGACTGGTTGCATCACTGCCTGGTATGGCAACTGCTCGTCCTCCGACCGCGTATGGCCCTGTACATCACCGGGGCCAAGCTTCCTGCCTTTCTGGACCTCTATACCAGGCGGTGTCAATGGAAGGCCCTAAAAATTGTCAAAGACTCCAGCCACCCTAGTCATAGACTGTCCCCTCTGCTACCGCATTGCAAGTGGTACCGGAGCGCCACGTCTAGGTCCCAAAGACTTCTTAACAGCTTCTATCCCTAAGCCTAACCCCTGAACAGCTAATCAAAGGGCTACCCAGATCCCTCTTTTACGCTGCTGCTACTCTCAGTTTCTTATCTATGCATAGTCACTTTAACTCTACCTACATGTACATATTTTCTCGACTAACGTGCCCCCGCACATTGACTCTGTACCTGTACCCCCTGTATATAGCCTTGTTATTGTTATTTTACTGCTGCAGTTTAATTATTTGTTACTTCTATTACCACTTTTTTTTCTTAACTTCTTATAGCATTGTTGGTTAAGGGCTTGTAAGTAAGCATTTCACTGTTGTATTTGGCGCATGTGACAAATAACATTTTATTTGATTTGCGGCGGTAAAACAAATATTGTCTGGAATAGTTATTCAGGGCAACATTACAGGATGCTATGGTAAACTTTACCATAGAAAGGCAGTATATTTGCAAAATAAGAAGAGGGCCACAAAGGTAGAAGCGCTTGCACTGAGAGAGGAGCTTGCGTATTGGAGCGAGAATATCAATGAGGCAATAGGAGTGGAACTATGGGTGGGAGAGGAGCATGAGGTAACTACCGTAGGCTTTCAGTGAGGGACCATGAGGGAAAAGATGAAGGGGACGAGGAGAGAGTGGAGGAGGGGTAATGATGAGGATGCTGTTACGCTGGAGAGAGTCCTCGGGGAGTTGCTCGCATCACCAGGGAGTGTCCTGGCTTGCTGTACCTATTGACTCTGACATTTATTTGGCCCATCTATTGGGGCTTACATCAGCTTTGATACCTAATTGCAATAAACCAATTCTCTGGAAGCCCTACTCCACCCACTTGGAAGTCAATCTCAGTGTTCCAGCCTTTTGTTCTTGCTCAGTGGACGTACGGGGAACCAACCAGGGGCAATGTAATACGACCAATTCCGGGAACTGGTCTTGTTTCAGAGTAACCGTCACACAAAGCCGTGTGTGTGAGAGAGAGCTGTAAAGACAAAGGCAGCAAGCGGTCTGTCTGTCAATACAGTGTGTTTGGGAAAGGTTAGGGCTATGGACAGCTTGTCACAGCCTCTACATGGACCTGTCACCATCACTGAACACACAGGGTATCATTCTGCTCTCCTTCCATATTCACTGCCACTACTTGTGGATAGGGCTGCATGGGGAGGAAGGAGGGGAGGCAGGGCTGATTGAAATTGGGGCAGAGCAGCCTGACATGATAACCATAACTGAAGGGCTGTGGTGGATGAGAGCCTTTACACGAGCAGTCTGGCCCTGTTATCAGTGCCATGCTACAGTGAGTGATTGATCCATGGTGTCAGTCTCTGACAGCTATTGGATCACCATGTGCTGCATGCACATCAAAGCGCTGTATGCTATCCCTATGGCTGTAACTACAGGGTGTGCCTAGCAGGAAACCAATCGCCATAGTAATTACCATCGCTGCCTCACTGATTATTAATGAAACCCATTCTTACCATTCCCTGGGATATGAGTACTTGAAGCAGGTATAAAGTCAATACCAAAGACGCCATACATTTCAGATCAGCTACAGCTACCGTATAAGTAAAAGCAGTGATTGTGTACCATAACGTTAGTTGTGAATTGTCTATTTTTAACAGTATTGTGTACAAATAGTGTTCCGTTAACGGTGATGAATGTATTAAGAAGATGAAGATCTTGCACACGTTTGGCCCCAGGACACGCGAGGGCCATGTTTCATGTGCTGGTGCTGATGGTAAATCAGATGTGGGGGTCTGTGAATGAAAAGGCTTGTATTGAGCTCCCACAGGCAGGGCCAGCCCTGTAAATCAAATCAACTCAAATGTTCCAATAAGACGTTGGGTGTTGTTAATAAGTGCGTACAGTGGGGTCCGGAATTATTGGGTCCTTTAATGGAAAAATTATATTATTTTATACTAATACAATTGCTCAGAGAATATTTATTTTTAAACAAGTAATTAAAAAAAATATTGACAAGATAGGGGTCAAAATGACTGGATCTCCAGTTTTCAATACTCCAGCACCCTCCCCTTGCAAGGATAATGGCACAGAGCCTTTTTCTAAAATGTTTTATGAGATTGGAGAACGCTTGGGGAGGGATCTTAGACCATTCCTCTATACAGAATCTTTCCAGATCCTTGATATCCTTTGTCTGCTCTCTTCAATTCAAACCACAGGTTTTCAATGGGGTTCAACTGCGGCATCTGAGATCTGATTTTGTGGTCAATTAACCATTTCTTTGTGGATTCTGGTGTGTGCTTGGGGTTATTGTCTTGCTGGAAAATGTACTTTTGTATTTGAACCGTTATTACGGTGACTGTGGTCATTTGGCTGGCCAATTACCATCATCCAAACTTCCACGACTGTCACAGCCCTACTGTTCACTTCTGCCAGCAATATATCAGTAGTCACGCTCAAATGTCCACTTCAAGTTGTTCAGACTGCTTACCCACTGTCTCCCAGACATCCGGGAAATGTTGTGTACAGTGCAGTACTATACACTACATGCACATACACTACTAGTCAAACACTTCTACACTCAAGACCTAGACATGAAATGTGACATTTAAAAATGTCTCTAAAAGTTCTTATAATAGTCATTATACAACTACAGCCATGATAGACTGGTTCATAAAGCCTCCCAACGCATCCCAATGGCACGTCACATTTCACAGAGATTGATTCAATCCAATGACTTCGACCAGTATTGACAAGTAAAGGTCCATTGAGGATCCAACAGCAACGTAATATACTCCCCAAGGTCTTTAAACCAAGCAGGATAGAGAAACCAGGAGATTGGTTCAGGAAGTGCAACCGCTGCAAAAAAAAATCTATTTCTTTGGCAGGAAAATAGAACAGCCCACAATGCAAGACTGTAGAACAGCAACAAAAGAACTTAGGCAACTTGAACACAATGATAGCTTAATACTAAATAACAAAGGATGGAGCGATGCCACTGTGACTCTCCTCATTTAACAAGTCCGCTGGTAATGTGCCTTGTACAATGGGGCAGATGTTTTTTTTTAAATTGTATTTACATTTTTAATCATATTGTGAAACAAAAGAGGAATCAACCAACCGACTCCATTTCCCAGCAGATGGTGACGATAGTTTTTGTTGTTGTTGAGAGAAACCTTATCTTGATTCTGCTGTTTGTTAGTACTCGAGACAACTCGTTGCAGCTAATTGATTGGGAGAATGCTGGGCAGACAGGCGGAGTTGCAACATCAACAACATTGTGCAATCCAACTAACACCAGCACTAACCTCCAACACATTCCGTCAGCTGGGCTGGGAGCACTCTGCTTCAACACTTCTCCTCCGCTCCTGACTGCATGTGCTGCCATAGGAATAGAGTGAATAGAATGGGCGTCCCCATTCAAGTCAATGATGGCATAGTTGTTGGACTGGTAGCCATTGCAATTGTACCCATAGGAGCAAAACAGGAAGTATAATATGTGCTAAAATATGTGCTGTGATTTGTTGATTCAACTCAAATGACATCACAAAAAATACATTCCATTGCATGAGTTACATCAGTTAACATCATTTGGATGAACCTTCTACATGACCAAATACCAGGCAGCCATTGCAAGTGCACCCATGATGTCACGCCCTGACCGTAGAGATCTTTTTATTCTCTATGTTTGGTTGGTCAGGGTGTGACTCGGGTGGGAAACTCTGTTCTGTGTTTCTATGTTTTGGCCGGGTATGGTTCTCAATCAGGGACAGCTGTCTATTGTTGTCTCTGATTGGGAATCATACTTAGGCAGCCTTTTTCCCCCTTTTGTATTTGTGGGTAGTTGTCTTCGTTTGATGCAGGTATAGCCTCACGGAGCGTCACGGTCATGTTTGTTGTTTATTGTTTTGTTGGCAACATTTAAAGAGAAAATGTACGCTCACCACGTTGCAACTTGGTCCAGTCATTTTCAAGACAGCCGTCGTGACACATGAGTTGACCAGTCAAATTGCCAGGATAAGAGGTTCCAAGTCTGTTTTTATGACGGTCATTTTATTTCCATGATGGTTGTTATCCATAACTGTCGGTTACAGTAATTGTGCCAGCCCTAGTGAAAAGTGATGACTGAGGTTGTAAAGAGAAAGAGGGGAGCAGCAGTGAGCTATAGAGCTGAGGGATGTGGGGTATGTAGAGGGAGAGAGGGAAGGGAACAGTGAGCAGTAGAGCTGAAGGATGTGGGGTTTGTAGAGAGAGAGAGAGAGAGAGGGAAGGGAACAGTGAGCAGTAGAGCTGAAGGATGTGTGGTCTGTAGAGAGAGAGAGAGGGAAGGGAACAGTGAGCAGTAGAGCTGAAGGATGTGGGGTCTAGAGAGAGAGAGAGAGAGGGAAGGGAACAGTGAGCAGTAGAGCTGAAGGATGTGGGGTTTGTAGAGAGAGAGAGGGAGAGAGGGAAGGGAACAGTGAGCAGTAGAGCTGAAGGATGTGGGGTCTGTAGAGAGAGAGAGAGAGAGAGAGAGAGAGAGAGAGAGAAGGGAACAGTGAGCAGTAGAGCTGAAGGATGTGGGGTCTGTAGAGAGAGAGAGAGAGAGATGGAAGGGAGCAGTGAGCAGTAGAGCTGAGGGATGTGGGCTCTCCAGTGATCTGTGAAGGTCTTAATCAACCTCAGCTCTTCTCCACCACCATCATCCCTTCTGCCATGATGCTCTCTGATGCTCTCAATTAGTAATGCCTCAAATTTATGTCCCCATTTTCCTTATTTAGAACACTGCTTCTTCTTCTATTGTTGTGTCAGTGTAAGCTCGGACATATTGTTTGATGGATTCACCACTGGACTGTGCTGAGTGTGCTCCTCAGAATTGTCTTCAATGGACACGGTCTGTTTTTTGAGAAGAGGGACTTTCCTGTTTCCCAATGTACCTGATTCTGTGTGTTCCCTATTATTGGTTGGTTGATGTCGATTCATGCATTTTAAAGCATGTGTTTTGACAGTGAAAAATGTGCTTATTTTTACCAGTATACCCTAGTAGCCTTATGTACAGTCAGAACCTTGCAGTGATATTGCTATGTGATAAACAGAGGTGTGTTTGCTGTGTAAATGCTATGTAATTATCAAGGGAGCTTCACCCTCTACCGTCTCCCTCCTCCAGTACTTCACACTCCCCAACAGTACCAGCAGTAGTTACAACCGATTCACTTCTAGATGTGTGATACATCATGTAAGGGTTTTGACACATTGTGACATTGTGCTGAGAATCGAGCAATATCATAAACCTAGCAAGAGGCAAGATGGGATAGGAGATGGGGTCGTTCTGTGGTTGGAGCTAATGCAGAAGAGGGCCCGATATTCATCAAATGAGCGGTGGGATTGTACTGTGAGAATGTGTTCTAATCAGGAAGCCACTCTCCCAAAGAACAGCAATGGAACAAACAGCTGAATTATTAATCGTGTTTCCCTGTGTGGAGGAATCAGCCTAGTTAGTTGGAGTGTGCTTTTTTATCCACTGTGAAAAGGTTAAGCACATGTTTTATATACCTATGAATATTACAGAAAATAATATCAAGTTATGTCAACAGGTTGTAAAGAAGTTCTAAGCGGTGGAAATAATTTTCTAGATTTGGGAGTAAGTAGCGCAGATGTAGATTTTAGATATACCATCTTAGTTACCATCTTTAGCACTTCTGCAATAGACGACTGACTGGCTCAGTGAAGTTTGAAAACGGTTGTTGCGTCTTAACCAGTGGCGTGTAATCATTACCAAGAAAAAAAGGACAAAAAATATATAAAATAACGTACATTTCATCTCTCTATGTTTCATAATTTTCCTTCAATTCGCAAGAGGTTGAATGCATCCCTCTGTCTCTGTATGTGTAGGCCATCTACCTGATGCTGTCTGTTCAAAATTAATATGACATTGTTGCAGCCCGTAGTATTGGATGCAATGGAAGCCAGCGATCATTTGGCCTCCCTTGATAAAAGAAGTAAAAAATAGTAGCCAGTCAGCGTTGAGCTTAACTGTGAACAGCTCTGACGCACCCCAGAAAAGTGTAAAGGGGAGCCAGCCACGTCACTCCAATCACATTACATTGAGAGCAATACATTGTTAACAGAAACAACTTGAATTGTTGCATCTCGTTGTGTTTTTGTCCTCCGGTGACTAGCTAGCTAAAATTGTCCCTTTCCTTAATTAGCCATGGATGGAGATATGGATTTTAACTTGTGTTTTTATTAATTCTCTGTAGTGGCCAATAACTATAACGCCAATTCTGATCCAACCATTAATTTATATATTGTGCCCCTGGCCTGAGAGGATGTAAGTTCAATATGTAGCTAGATGTAGAAGTCTAATGTTAACTAGCTAACATTGCCCATGAAAGGAAGTTAGGCTAGCCTGCAAGCATTTTAGCCAGCTAGCCTAGGATGACAAAAACTAAAATCGTGTACTGAATGACAGAGTGATTTGTTTCGTCAACATGGAAGAGAGGAGGATGGCATTGGTGTTTCTCTGCAAGTAGAGTCAACCAATTTTTTTTTCTTCTACTTGCACGAACACACACACACACACACACATAAATCAGAACCATGGTCAGCCACATCATATTTAGCTTCCTTTGATAGGACAATTTTTTTTGGGGGGGTATATTTTAGTTGTCACGGTATTAGACTAAGCATGGGTGATTTGATTATGTTGAAGTGGTGCTGGAATAGTGGAGGCAGCTCCTGTTTTCTTTGCGACTTTCGGTAACTCTGCGGTTGTAAATCAATAGTCGTTTAGTAGTCCGAAAATGTCGGAATTATTACTTGCTTGACCATGCTGTAGGTCATGTAGCGATTTGTTACATGCAATATGCTTTGTGGACTTCAACAGACAGCGGTTGCCACTGTGTCCTCTTGTTGTCTCTGCCTTTAACCCTACTGTATGTACAGTATTACAGTGGCAAGGGATATTAACTAACAGGTTATAGAGCAAACAACACAGGTTGTAATATGGCTTTTTGTTCTGGCTTGGCTTCCCCGGTGATTTTACCCACACACCACTACGGGTCTTAAGTGCTCCTGACCCGCCTTTCTCAGAGCCACTTTGCTCTTGTCCTCAGCTCAACTCAGCTCAATTTGAAGGTGTGATGATGAGGCTCTTAACTCAATTGTGTTCTGCTGGCTGCACTGGTGGCATTACCATCCTGTGACTGCTAATGGTAGAGATGAGATAAGATGGGGGGAGGAGGAGGAGGCTGTCATTACTTTGTGCAGAGTAGTGGTGAAGGACCTGGTTGAGATGGAGTGCTTGACTGGCAGGCAGCTTTGTTGCACACATGGCGTTAGGTACCATTTATTGAAATGGTTGTTATTTCAGGAAAACAAGCTATTACTCACCAATGTCAATTGTGCAATGACCCCTTGGGCTATGTGAGATTGGCTGTGTTATCATGCACTCTCCCCTTGAATACTGAAATCAGGTAGAGGCACTGTCACTCTTGCCTCCCGTGCTGTACTACAGGTGGGAATCATTCCCTATGGGGAGAATGCAAAACAACTCTATTTGTTTTCTCAACAGAGATGCATTTTTTGTCCTTTATTTAGTCAGGGAAGTCACATTGAGATTGGCGTCTCTTTTACAAGTGAGCCCAGGAGTGGATTATTTATACACGTGATTAACAGATGTAGGATCATAATTTTATCAGTCTTTTGTTGCTGAGAAATTTCCTGCTCGGCAGGAAATGCAAACATTTATTGTATTTGAGTTTTAAAAAGGCTTCTAAAGTTTGCAGTTTGTACTTAGAAATTTCAGACTTGATTTTCCCTAACAAACATCTACAAAAATGTCCATTAATTATAATCCACATTTCCTGTTGCTGCAGGATTATTTTTCTGCTGTAGCAAACTGGTTCAATTTAAGATCCTACATCTGTAGGCTCCATTTTGGTATAATAAGAAAGAAATTAAACAGTTTAATTGTCATTGTAATACTCCTATGCATATTAGAAATATCCCTTTACTGCTGTCATATTCCCTTCTCAGCACAAAATACAGAATTTAACTTCTCCTTTAAATAGGTTTGAATTTACGAAGGCCTCAAATAAAGATTATCAGCAATTTTCTTGTCTTTTCACTCTTCTAGTGGTATTCGAGTTGTCAGTGTGTTGTTAACATCATGAAGGATCTATTTCATTGCTTTATTTCTACATAGTCTGCTCTTCTACGATTTGAACAACGATAATGTTTCATTGCAACGACTTTGGAATTGCATGGAACTGAGCTTGATCTATATAATTCATTCCTACGGAAGGCAAGAGAACCTGAACTAAAGCATTTTGTGATGAAGACCTATGAGCAGGAATATAATCATGGCATAGCAGCATTTCCTTCAGTACGGATGGCTGAGGAGTGTTCTGTCTTAACCCTGGCTTGATATAATACATGTCTTCTACTGGACTGACAAATTACGACATTTTCTATATTATGTTAAGGTACGGTTGAATATCCCCCAGATCAATGGGCTTGCAGTTACTTCAGGGTCCTTGCACAATTCTTCAGAAGCAACATTTATATCTGGGAGTCCCAGTCTTTCCTGACTAGTGAGCCTTGATGCAGTCTTCCAAAGAATCAACCACGCATGGCATGATCAGCATAGTCGCTGGGGTGGAAAAAGAACCAGCTATCTTACTTAATTCATTCAGCCTTCTACAACAGAGCCATGCTCCACTGTCTACTGAGTACTGTGTGTTGGTTTCATCCAGTATTTATTGGAGTGGCATGACATACTGTATTTCAGAGAAAGCTGGTGGCATGTGGGCCAGCTGGCTGAGACTGTCCTGCTGAGTGGAGCTCCCATGGGACCCGTGCCACTGCCACCTCTCAGCTGTGCTCTGTGTCTGATGGAACGGAGCCGTCCTCTGTGTGTGTGTGTGTGTGTGTGCACGCGGGCGGGATGAGTGTCTTCACAGGTAAACGTACCTGAAGATATCTTAGTCTGGTTTCTGAAGCAGCATGGATAGTAGTGAACATGATGACAATGAGAGCCGAATAGGTAAAGTCCCTATATTACATGATCTGTGCTCTCTTGACCTTACAAGTTATGAGGGTTGACCTTTTTTTTTTACAATCATGTTCTTTCGATTTTATGACTGAGCCCTTGAATTTATACTCTTAGCGAAATTGTGTAGAGGGCCTGTGTTTGTGTGTGTCCGTCAGGGTGTTTTATTGGCCAAATTATAGGAGTTGATGTCTCTCCTCCCCTCCCACCCCTCATTTAGATCAGACAGACCAAAGGCAGACAGAGGGAGCAGCCTTATACCAGGAAGTGAGGCGGACCCATCCAGGAAGTCATTATGCATTAACGCTATTAACAAGTTGGGTTGGAAAAGAGACCATTTTATTGTCTGGGATCTGACAGCCAAGTGTGACCACCATTATTCATCTTTCTGTTTGGTCTTTTAAATGTTTCACAGAAACACATCAGTAACCACCTGACCAGTGAGGACTCTAATAAATTCTGATTAGGAGTTGGGACACTCAGGTCCTGAGGATTTCCAGACAGGCTTTTCATTACCCAACACGAATTACTGGCCACTGGGCAAGAATAGCTGTTTTTTTTTTGGTCACTTTCACTTCTTCAAATGTCACAGGAAATGGAAGAAGTTGAATCAGAGATGAGAGTGAGAGGGGGGTGCTGTAATGGAGAGGGCTCCTGGACTCTCACTCAGACAGGGACAGAGGATCGATGTCTGGGGGATGGGGGTGTCTCTCTGGCTGGCTGGCTCTCCCTCCTTGGGGAAGGTGATTGATCTAAAAGCTTTTTGTTGTCAGGGAGTGGTGGAGTGGTGGAGTGGTGGGACCCTGTGTATGTGTGCGTGTGCGTGTCTGTGTGTGTGCATGCGTGCGTGTGCGGTGCTGACATGCTTTCGTGCATGTGGTGTGTGTGTGTGTGTGTGTGTGTGTGTGTGTGTGTGTGTGTGTGTGTGTGTGTGTGTGTGTGTGTGTGTGTGTGTGTGTGTGTGTGTGTGTGTGTGTGTGTGTGTGTGTGTGTGTGTGTGTGTGTGTGTGTGTGTCGTCAAGGAGTGGTGTGAGCCACTGCCTGTCTCAGAGACTGACTGGAGTGTCCCTCCACAGGCCTCCTTGCTATGATAATTTCTTAGCGAGTGACAAGCACAAGACCTGCTGGGAAAAGCAGCTTGTCCAGTCACACTGCAGATGCGTTTTCACCAGATGCCCCGCTCCCTTATGGAAACGATGATGAACTGTTGTAGAGGGTCTAAGTTTGACCTGTTTAGCTAGGTTAGCCCTCTGTCTACCTGCCAGATAGTAATGACTGCAGTTTTATTGAGCAGAGCTGTCAGTATGTTAAGCTGATATCCATTACATGAGTCCTGGATTTGGCCCCAACGTCATTGATCTGCACTTACTGTCCATCACACAGATGGCCTGAGTTGCATGCTATACTGGTACTACTACCAGTGAAGGCCCAGACATTACTGTGCTGTGATATGCAGAACTGTGTGGCGATTTGATTTGAAACATGGCTGATATCATGAAACTGATTTGCGTTTTTACAGTTGTTAAAACAAATCGTTTTGTGATGTCAAATTTCAAGAATATTGTATTAGGAGGAGTATATGGTTGGTTCCAGGCTGCCAGGCTAACTACAGTGTGGGTGGCAGGTTACTGGCACACACCTGGGTAGGTTGACTTACCTGGGGCACAACTTGTGACTATGTTGGTTGACCTGTGGCTAGACAGGCTTATTGACTTTTCTTATATTTCCTTTGTCTAACTCCAACTTATTGTAATTTCCTTTGAATTGTCTCTTGTCTTTCTCGGACATGCCTTGTCATTGACTCTGTTTTCAGACCTGCTCAGTCACATCCGTAGGGAGCGGTGCACCGGGTTGTCAAATACGTCTCATGCTCACTGAGCCCAGTCTAATCACAACCATGTTCCATAATTGAGAAAACCATAAACAGCTAAATGATGTGATTCCATTTCCTAGGGCCCTATTACTGGAACAATATTTTGCCAATTTACTTTGATGGAAAGATAGTCCAACTCGACATTAGAATGTACATAACATGTGTCAAAGACATTACATCTGCACTTCATCATTCTGAGCCCATGGTCCCTTCGCTCGTTTATGACCATTATTGGTTGCTATGGAGACAAGCTTACCATGGCGTTGTCTTCAAATCGTCTCTTGATCAGATTCAGAGTTTGGGGATTGGGGACTTGGAGCATGGAAATATCAAGGGTATTTCACATATTATGGTATTATCAAAACAAATGATTTACTGACTACCTTGGACAACATTGTGTGTGAACCTTGTGTTCCACTGTCAACCATGGAGTCGTCTCGTTATCTGCTCCACATGTCCAGCTTTATTAGGGGAAAACCCTCTGTTGTTAGCTTAAATTCAATTACACAAAGAACATTTGATCTCAGCAGCTTCTGTATTACAGTACCTCAGTTTGCTTTTCCACATATGTATTTACACGGCCATGCACAGACAATGGGCATACACCTTCTCAAAGCAAACTGCTTGAGATCTGTCCTCTTCCAACTTTTATTTGGTCGTCTTTTGATACTTTCTGAAGAGAATCACTTCATTTTGTCATTGTTGCTGTGCAACAACAAAGGCCCAATACAGACTGAGTCAACATAAATATCTCCATGTTATTGCTTTGCTTTGCTTTCTGTTGGCAAACAAACACAATTCCTTTTATTTTCTCTCGTCTCTGGCTTCACCCTACTCTCATTGTTGCTTTTCACTCCCAGAACCCCTGTCTCCTGGCTGCTGTTGTCTAATGAGATCAGTGGAGCCTCCTTTGTTTCTATGGTGACGCCTCCAGTTGTCTCCAGTGTGGCTTTCCCTCCCCGTGCAGCCAATATAGTCTCTCTCTCTCCCTCTCGCTACTTCTATCTCTACCAATATAGTCTCATCCATGCTGTAGCTCATGAGCCCTCTCTCTCTCTCTGTATCTCTTTCTTTTCTCTCTCTCTCGCTCACTCACTCGCACTCTTTCTCCCTTTCGCTACTTCTCTCTCTCTTTCTTGCTTTCTCTCTCTCGCTTTCTCTCTCTCTCTTTCTCTCTCTCTCTCTCTCTCTCTCTCTCTCTCTCTCTCTCTCTCTCTCTCTCTCTCTCCCTCTCACTACTTTTGTCTCTATCTCTCTCTTTTTCTCTCTATCCCTCATCCCCTCTCTCTTGTTCTCCCTTGTTTCTATCTCCCCCTCTCAGCTGTGAAGTGAATAAGATACAATAGATCATTGGGATGATGGGATCACTAAACTATATGTAACAAATCTACCTTTTTTCTAAGTACTTCACTGTAAGGAAACAAAGACCATATGATTTGTAATGGAATTTGAACCTCAGTCAGACTTGAACTTGGCCCAGAGCCGTGTTGGAAAAAAATATTGCCTCACATGAATATCAAACACATTAAGATGCATTGCGTGTTCAGTCGCTAGTTCTGAGAGCATCACAGAATATTTCAGGAAGAATCAGAAATTATTTTTTTGAAGACTCCCAACCCCAGCAATCCACCAAGGAGTGTGTTCCTCTCCTTTACAGTGTTTGCCAGCATTGAGGCCAGGCTTGTCACCCTCGGCATCCTCAGCCGTAGATGTATGAATAAAACAGGAGCAGGGGCATTTTGCCAGCTCTCATCCTTGCCAGCTCTCATCCACTGGGGCAAATTGCACAGGACAGGATGCTCTCTTCATGCTACTTCCTCAGAGCACGTTTTCCACATCTCTTCATCATTATTTAGGCCCAATCCCAAGCTAGCTATTGGGATGGATCTCACGACATATGCCTATTACAAAGATTACATTGTTGAGATGTCAAACGTCCATGAGAATATGAAGCGAGTGTGATATTTGTGAAATGTCAAGTTCTCACGATGATTCTGTCATCCAATATTTACGATAGACAGACTACAGACAGACAGGCAGACTGACTTGCAAGAGAGACAGACTGACTGACTTTCAGGCAGGCAGATAGACAGTAAGACAGACAGACGGGGGGTGGGGTGAGTATACAGTAGAGACGCCAGACGGCCCGTCCTCCATGCATAATTGTCTCTTTTCCACTTCACCTGCGCTAGACTGGGGCTAATGGGCCTCCCTGGTTTATGCAAGATGATGCTGCTGGGCTGACTATGTGATGTTTTACTCCAGTGGCAGGGTGAGACACTGATCTATTTCAGCCTCTACTACTCCATACTGCTGGGTGCTGGGAGAGGGAACTGTCTGAGGTGGGGTGTGTGCTGCGCGCTGTGTGCTGTGCATGGGGGATACGTCTAGAGTGCTCAGCCGTGTTCCACGCTGTGTAATTACCGAGTCGTTGAGCATCTCGTCGAACTGCAAATAATAGAGTTGTAGCGCATGTTGAACGAGTTGTTGTGCAAACTGGGCGTATGTGACATCTACAATGTGCGCTACGTTGAGCATTTAGTTTCTGGGGGTTATGGAGTGAGTCCTATTGTATGCACAGTGTCTAAACATTATTAGAGGTAAAGGCCACTAGAAACAGGTTTAATGGTCTCTTCCCGTTTCTATTGTGGAGAATATACGGCTGGCTCTATGCTAGCTCTCTGATGTGAATGGGGTGATATTTTCCTTCTTCATTCAGATAATTTCCATGGCTCTTGACCTGCGTACACAGTACATCCCTGATGTCGATGGTCAGGTTGCTGTTGTTTCCACCTGAAATCTGAGAAAAGTGCTACCATTGAAATTGGTTCACACAAAGACCAGTATAGCATAGTAGGTCTCTTTGTTCAGGCAGCGGGTTCAGTAAGACCCCACTACACACCCAGGAAGTGTGCTCACAAATTAAAAGCCCACAACACACGAATTTGTGATTGCCGGGCAGAAGGACTATCAGACCGCGCAGAGAGGCACGAGATTGAACTTCAATCAACTTTTTAGTGTTTTCACCCTTAGTTAACACTATCAACGTTTCCCTTTACTGTGGGAATTGTGATCGAATCAACACAATATTAGCCACTTTCAATGCAACATACCGAAACAAAACGAACTATGCAAGTCTTATTATGCAAAACTAACTGTGCAAGAGATTTTGTTGTAGGCGGAACGCATCAGAGCAGGATTCTATTGCATTGACACTTAGGACTCAGTCCGTACTCTACACCGACCAGTGCGGCATAACTAATCAGAGCTGCTGTAGAGCTATATGCAAATATACCATTTCCATATATGGATCTGTGCCATTCACTTTGAACTGGACTGTGATTACGGCATGAGTGGTCATGACTAGATACGCTTGTTTTGAGATCAAAGCCAAGTGTGCATATTTGTTCATATCCTTTGCTAGTTTTTTGTACTTTGTATTTTGTACATAATTTTTCCACTACCGTCTCTTATGACCGAAAATAACTTCTCGACCTCGCGACTGCGATTACTCAACATGGACTGGCAGAATCCTCTTTTTCCTTTCACAGCTCTGATGAGCCCAACGTTGCTTTCTCAGGAACAAGCCCCGATCCCCGTGATCTGCGTGAAGAGGAGGCGGAGAAAGAGCCTTCTGAGTATTCGCAGGCGATTGAATAAACCCCCACTTCCCTCCATTCTGCTAGCAAACGTGCAATCTTTGGACAATACAATCGACTAGTTATGCAGAAGATTAAACTACCAACGGGACATTAAAAACTGTAACATCTTATGCTTCACGGAGTCGTGGCTGAACGAGGCCGACATCAACATAGAGCTGGCTGGTTATACGATGTACCGGCAGGATAGAACAGCGGCAGTCTATGTATTTTTGTAAACAACAGCTGGTACATGATATCTAAGGAAGTCTTGAGCTATTGCTCCCCTGAGGTAGAGTTTCTTATGACTACCTACCGAGAGAGTTTTCATCTGTATTCTTTGTAGCTGCAGCACACCCCCCCCCCCCACGGGTGCACCTCAGCCACGCTCAAGGTACTAAACGATATCATAACCGCCATCGATAAAAGACAGTACTGTGCAGCAGTCTTCATCGACCTGGCCAAGGCTTTCGACTCTGTCAATCACCATATTCTTATCGGCAGTCTCAGTAGCCTCGGTTTTTCTAATGACTGCCTTGCCTGGTTCACCAAATACTTTGCAGACAGAGTTCAGTGTGTCAAATCGGAAGGCATGTTGTCCGGTCCTCTGGCAGTCTCTATTGGGGTGCCACAGGGTTCAATTCTCGGGCCGACTCTTTTCTCTGTATATATCACTGATGTTGCTCTTGCTGCGGGCGATTCCCTGATCCACCTCTACGCAGATGACACCATTCTGTATACTTCCGGCCCTTCCTTGGACACTGTGCTATCTAACCTCCAAACGAGCTTCAATGCCATACAACACTCCTTCCATGGTCTCCAACTGCTCTTAAACGCTAGTAAAACCAAATGCATGCTTTTCAACCGTTCGCTGCCTGCACCCGCATGCCCGACTAGCATCACCACCCTGGATGATTCTGACCTAGAATATGTGGACATCTATAAGTACCTAGGTGTCTGGCTAGACTGTAAACTCTCCTTCCAGACTCATATATCAAACATCTCCAATCTAAAATCAAATCTAGAGTAGGCTTTCTATTCCGCAACAAAGCCTCCTTAACTCACGCCGCCAAACTTACCCTGGTAAAACTGACTATCCTACCGATCCTCAACTTCGGTGATGTCATCTACAAAATAGCTTCCAATACTCTACTCAGCAAACTGGATGCAGTTTATCACAGTGCCATCCGTTTTGTTACTAAAGCACCTTATACCACCCACCGTGACCTGTATGCTTTAGTCGGCTGGCCCTCGCTACATATTCGTCGCCAGACCCACTGGCTCTAGGTCATCTACAAGTCCATGCTAGGTAAAGCTCCGCCTTATCTCAGTTCACTGGTCACGATGGCAACACCCACCCGTAGCACGTGCTCCAGCAGGTGTATCTCACTGATCATCCCTAAAGCCAACACCTCATTTGGCCGCCTTTCGTTACAGTTCTCTGCTGCCTGTGACTGGAACAAATTGCAAAAATCGCTGAAGTTGGAGACTTTCATCTCCCTCACCAACTTCAAACATCTGCTATCTGAGCAGCTAACCGATCGCTGCAGCTGTACATAGTCTATCGGTAAATAGCCCACCCAATTTACCTACCTCATCCCCATACTGTTTATATGTATTTTATGTTCTGCTCTTTTGCACACCAGTATCTCTACCTGTACATGACCATCTGATCATTTATCACTCCAGTGTTAATCTGCAAAATTGTAATTATTCGCCTACCTCCTCATGCCTTTTGCACACAATGTATATAGACCCTTTTTCTTTTTTTCTACTGTGTTATTGACTTATTATTATTATTATTTGTTAATTGTTTACTCCATGTGTAACTCTGTGTTGTCTGTTCACACTGCTATGCTTTATCTTGGCCAGGTCGCAGTTGTAAAAGAGAACTTGTTCTCAACAAGCCTACCTGGTTAAATAAAGGTGAAATAAAAATAAAAATTGACAGAGCTGTATTCCGCCATAAGCAAACAAGAAAATGCTCACCCAGAGATGGCGTTCCAAGTAGCCGGGGACTTTAATGCAGGGAAACTTAAATCCGTTCAAATCTGACTATAATTATATCCTCCTGATTCCTGCTTACAAGCGAAAATTAAAGCAGGAAGCACCCGTGACTAGATCAATAAAAAAGTGGTCAGATGAGGCAGATGCTAAGCTACAGGACTGTTTTGCTATCACAGAGTAGAATATGTTCCGGGATTGAGCTAAAGGCTAGAACTGCTGCTTTCAAGGAGTGGGACTCTAACCCGGAAGCTTATAAGAAATCCCGCTATGCCCTCCGACGAACCATCAAACAGGCAAAGCATCAATACAGACTTAGATCGAGTAGTACTACACCGGCTCTGACGCTCGTCGGATGTAGCAGGGCTTGCAAACAATTACAGACTATGAGGGTTAACACAACCGTGAGCTGCCCAGTGACACAAGCCTACCAGACGAGCTAAACTAATTCTATGTTCGCTTGGAGGCAAATAACACTGAAACATGCATGAGAGCACCAGCTGCTCCGGAAGACTGTGTGATCACGCTCTCCGCCGCCGATGTGAGTAAGACCTTTAAACAAGTCAACATTCTTAAGGCCGCAGGGACAGACAGATTACCAGAACGTGTACTGCGAGCATGCGCTGACCAACTGGCAAATGTCTTCACTGACATTTTCAACCTCTCCCTGTCCGAGTCTGTAATACCAACATGTTTTAAGCAGGCCACCATAGTCCCTGTACCCAAGAACACTAAGGTAACCTGCCTAAATGACTACCAACCCGTAGCACTCACATCTGTAGCCATAAAATGCCTTGAAAGGCTGGTCATGGCTCACATCAATGCCATCATCCCAGAAACCCAAGACCACTCCAATTTGCATACAACCCCAACAGATCCACAGATGATGCAATCTCCATTGCACTTCACACTGCTCTTTCCCACCTGGACAAAAGGAACACCTATGTGAGAAAGCTATTCATTGACTACAGCTCAGCATTCAACACCATAGTGCCCTCAAAGCTCATCAATAAGCTAAGGACCCTGGGACTAAACACCTCCCTCTTCAACTGGATCCTGGTTAGGTAACAACACATCCGCCATGCTGATCCTCAACACAGAGGCCCCTCAGGGGTGCATGCTCAGTCCCCTCCTGTACTCCCTGTTCACTCATGACTGCACGGCCAAGCACGACTGCAACACCAGCAGATGACACGACATTGGTCACCGACAACGACGAGACAGACTACAGGGAGGAGGTCAGAGACCTGGCCGTGAGGTGCCAGGACAACCACCTCTCCATCAACATGATCAAGACAAAGGAGATGATTGTGGATTACAGAAAAAAAACGACAGAGCACGCCCCCATTCTCATTGATGGGGCTGCAGTGGAGCAGGTTGAGAGCTTCAAGTTCCAACAAACTAACATGGTCCAAGAACACCAAGACAGTCGCGAAGAGGGCACGACAAAACCTATTCCCCCTCAGAAGACTGAAAATATTTGCCGTGGGTCCTCGTACCCTCAAAAGGTTCTACAGCTGCACCATCAAGAGCATTCTGACTGTTTGCATCACTGCCTGGTATGGCAACTGCTCGGCCTCCAACCGCAAGGCACTACATAGGGTAGTGCGAACAGCTCAGTACATCACTGGGGCCAAGCTTCCTGCCATCCAGGACCTCTATACCAGGCAGTGTCAGAGGAAGACCCTAAAAATTGTCAAAAAATTGTCAAAGACTCCTAGCCATCCTAGTCATATACTGTTCTCTCTGCTACCGCATGGCAAGCGGTACTGGAGTGCTATGTTTAGGTCCAAGAGGCTTCTAAACAGCTTCTTCCCCCAAGCCATAAGACTCCTGAACATCTTGTCAGATGGCTACCCAGACTATTTGCAGTGCCCCCGGCTTTACACCACTGCTAGTCTCTGTTGTCATCTATGCATACTCACTTTAATAACTCTACCTACATGTACATACTACCTCAAATAACCAGTGCCCCTGCACATTGACTCTGTATCGGTACACCCCTGTATATAGTCTCACTGTTGTTATTTCACTGCTGCTCTTTATTTACTTGTTACTTTTATCTCTTATTCTTATCTATATTATTTTAAACTGCATTGTTGGTTAGGGGCGCATTTCACTGTAAGGTCTCCACCTGTTGTATTCTGCGCATGTGACTAATAACATTTGATTTGATCTAGCTGATCTGGAGTGTAAATATTAGACCAGTTGGAAAATAGATTTTCTATTGGACAAATTCAGGTCTGCTTATCCCCGTTTGCTTCCATTTAAGAAACATTTTTTTCAACAGAATTGGCGGAATGAATACACCCCTGATTACACACAAACACAATTCACTTTCAAAGCAGCCGCATTGTATTCCTTCTCCCATCTATGCCCTCTCATCCTACACACAGCCTACATCGTTGTCACCATATTTGCTAAAGTAACGTCATAGTCAATATAGCTAATAGAACTAACACGTTAGTAAACCTGGTACAATCATGCAGTAACGTTACAGTTTATTGTCAGTAAGCAGTATAGCAGTTACACCGGCGGGCCCCGGTGGCAATAAATTATTAAAACCAAAAGCTTACCTTGACTTCAAAAGTTCCAGTGTTGTGTTGCATAGTATAGCCAACTAGCTAACATAGCATCCCTCTGTTGAGCAGGGTGTTTCAGTAGGCTAAACGAGCTCGCTGTATTTGCTAGCTACCTAAGTGAAAGTGAAAATGACTTGCTTGCTTTTTGATTAAATTCATTTCTTAACTGTTAAACTATTGTATTTTTCTCTTGAGTCAACGACTCACCACCTTTCATGCACTGCAGAGCTAGCTAGCTGTAGCTTATGCGTTCAGTACTAGACATGTCAGTTCATGCTGCTAGAGCTCTGATTTTATTTGGATCTCTTTTGGTCCCCATTTGGACAAATCTTCCAAGAGTCCTTAAACATTAAAATACAATTTATAATACGAACACATTTCCACATACAGTGCCTTGCGAAAGTATTCGGCCCCCTTGAACTTTGCGACCTTTTGCCACATTTCAGGCTTCAAACATAAAGATATAAAACTGTATTTTTTTGTGAAGAATCAACAACAAGTGGGACACAATCATGGAGTGGAACGACATTTATTGGATATTTCAAACTTTTTTAACAAATCAAAAACTGAAAAATTGGGCGTGCAAAATTATTCAGCCCCCTTAAGTTATTACTTTGTACTTTTGCTGCGATTACAGCTGTAAGTCGTTTGGGGTATGTCTCTATCAGTTTTGCACATCGAGAGACTGAAATGTTTTCCCATTCCTCCTTGCAAAACAGCTCGAGCTCAGTGAGGTTGGATGGAGAGCATTTGTGAACAGCAGTTTTCAGTTCTTTCCACAGATTCTCGATTGGATTCAGGTCTGGACTTTGACTTGGCCATTCTAACACCTGGATATGTTTATTTTTGAACCATTCCATTGTAGATTCTGCTTTATGTTTTGGATCATTGTCTTGTTGGAAGACAAATCTCCGTCCCAGTCTCAGGTCTTTTGCAGACTCCATCAGGTTTTCTTCCAGACTGGTCCTGTATTTGGCTCCATCCATCTTCCCATCAATTTTAACCATCTTCCCTGTCCCTGCTGAAGAAAAGCAGGCCCAAACCATGATGCTGCCACCACCATGTTTGACAGTGGGGATGGTGTGTTCAGAGTGATGAGCTGTGTTGCTTTTACGCCAAACATAACGTTTTGCATCAGTGCCAAAAAGTTTGATTTTGGTTTCATCTGACCAGAGCACCTTCTTCCACATGTTTGGTGTGTCTCCCAGGTGGCTTGTGGCAAACTTTAAACGACACTTTTTATGGATATCTTTAAGAAATGGCTTTCTTCTGGCCACTCTTCCATAAAGGCCAGATTTGTGCAATATGCGACTGATTGTTGTCCTATGGACAGAGTCTCCCACCTCAGCTGTAGATCTCTGCAGTTCATCCAGAGTGATCATGGGCCTCTTGGCTGCATCTCTGATCAGTCTTCTCCTTGTATGACCTGAAAGGTTAGAGGGACGGCCAGGTCTTGGTAGATTTGCAGTGGTCTGATACTCCTTCCATTTCAATATTATCGCTTGCACAGTGCTCCTTGGGATGTTTAAAGCTTGGGAAATCTTTTTGTATCCAAATCCGGCTTTAAACTTCTTCACAACAGTATCTCGGCCCTGCCTGGTGTGTTCCTTGTTCTTCATGATGCTCTCTGCGTTTTTAACGGACCTCTGAGACTATCACAGTGCATGTGCATTTATACGGAGACTTGATTACACACAGGTGGATTGTATTTATCATCATTAGTCATTTAGGTTAGTCATTGGATCATTCAGAGATCCTCACTGAACTTCTGAAGAGAGTTTGCTGCACTGAAAGTAAAGGGGCTGAATAATTTTGCACGCCCAATTTTTCAGTTTTTGATTTGTTAAAAAAGTTTGAAATATCCAATAAATGTCGTTCCACTTCTTGGTTGTGTCCCACTTGTTGTTGATTTTTCAAAAAAAAAAATACAGTTTTATATCTTTATGTTTGAAGCCTGAAATGTGGCAAAAGGTCGCAAAGTTCAAGGGGGCCGAATACTTTCACAAGGCACTGTATAACACACTATTACAAACATACATAATATACTAACATAATGACCCAATAAATACTCAATCTAAAAAATATTGATTCTTCATCTACTATAGTCCCACAACATTTCTATGTGTTATATTTAAATCGTTTTAAAATGTTTAAATTTATATATTGAAAGGTTTCTGGTTTGCTCAGTTAATTTATTACATTTCTTTATTACTCCAAATCGAAATGTTCTTTTGCATATTTCTCTTTTCTGTCATGATAACGCATAGATGGTGGACAATCTATTCCTATTATTTACAGAATGTCTGTCTCTTACCAACTGAATAACATTGTGAATAGAACTTGGCCGTTTTAAATTATGTATATTATGAAATAAAATAACCATATTTTTTACAATTATCTTATCGATTGATGACCAACCAAGAACATTGTGCATGACTGCAACAGAAGAACCATATCTCCACCTTAAAACAACCCATGACTGCAACAGAAGAACCATATCTCCACCTTAAAACAACCCATGACTGCAACAGAAGAACCATATCTCCACCTTAAAACAACCATGACTGCAACAGAAGAACCATGACTGCAACATTAGAACCATATCTCCGCCTTAAAACAACCCATGACTGCAACCATATCTCCACCTTAAAACAACCCATGACTGCAACAGAAGAACCATATCTCCACCTTAAAACAACCCATGACTGCAACAGAAGAACCATATCTCCACCTCAAATGACTGCAACATATCTCCACCTTAAAACAACCCATGACTGCAACAGAAGAACCATATCTCCACCTTAAAACAACCCATGACTGCAACAGAAGAACCATATCTCCACCTCAAAACAACCCATGACTGCAACAGAAGAACCATATCTCCACCTTAAAACAACCCATGACTGCAACAGAAGAACCATATCTCCACCTTAAAACAACCCATGACTGCAACAGAAGAACCATATCTCCGCCTTAAAACAATCCTTGCTGCTTTGTTCTGTGCATTCTGCAGCCTCTTAACTTCACCTGATGATGCATTTCCCCAGACCACAGAATAGTAGTTCACCTGACTCTCAATTAATGTTTGTGTTATTTGCTGAAGAATTTTTCCTGGTAAATATTTAGCTATCCTTCTGATTAGGCATGCTGTTTTAATATTTTTTTGGGGACATAGATTAGTTATTTGAGACGACTATGATAAGCAGTTGTCTAGCTGCACTCCCAATAGTTTGCACTCCCATACTTAATTGTATCCCATGCTGTTTTGGCCTTTTCCTATTGGAACAGACCAACATAACGTTGGTTTTCTTGGTATTTAAGTGGGCAAACCCACTCCCTAATATTCTCCAAATCTCCTTGAAAAGCATGCTGTACCGATTATCTTGCTTCATAAATTGTAGTATCATCTGCAAATATAGTAGCTTGAGTTTCAGCTAAGGCTTAGGGAAGGTCGGTGGTATATATTAAATAAAGAAGTGACCCAAGGCAGCTGCACTGCGGTATTCCACAGTTTAACATATGGGGGGAAGAAAATGAGCCATTGATATAGGTGAACTGTTTCCTGTCAGTTAGATATGACTGTACCCAATTCAATGCTACCTCCTTAAAACCAGAATGCATTAATTTTGTCAAAATTACTTCACGATCCACTTAATCAAATGCTGCACTGAAATCTAAAAATAGTACATCCACAAACTTGCCATTATCCATAGCATTGAGCCACTCGTCAGCTCTGATAGGTTGGAGGACGTCCTCTAGAAGTTGTCATAAAGTCTATGGAAGGTGGTGAGAACCATGAGCGTTCTAGGTTTTGTATTGAAGTCAATGTACCCAGAGGAGGATGGAAGCTATATGGAAGATGGAAGCTATATGTCCTTTGACTACAGCATGGTGCTACTCTACAGAGTGCTGTTGAGGCTATATTTAGTTTAGTTTTATCTAAAAAGGATAACTTTTTGTAAAAAAATCAAATGTAGATTTTTATGAAATTCAATAAGGAGGATGGTCTTCAGTAAGAGCCCACTCCAGGCAGTATGTTCAGTAAGAGCCCACTACACACCCAGGCAGTATGTTCAGTAAGAGCCCACTACACACCCAGGCAGTATGTTCAACCCACTACACACCCAGGCTATGTTCAGTGTACTGTAGTATGTTCAGAACGCCCACTACACACAGGCTATTTCCATGTTCAAATGTTATAAGAGCCCACACATTTTCAGTCCATTACATTGTGATCAAAGCCCACTACACCAGGCAGTAGAATACAACACTATGTTCTGAAAATGTTCAGTAACCCACTAAAGTGGTATGTTCATAGCCTCAGTGTTTGAAATAAACCCAGGCAGTATGTTGCAGTAGACCCACTACACACCCAGGCAGTATGTTCAGTAAGAGCTCAACAGATCTGAAATTTGCTATAAGCCTACAAAAGCAGTATGTTCAGGAACATTGCAACACACCCAGGCAGTATGTTCAGTGTACTACACACCCAGGTAGTATGTTCAGTAAGAGCCCACTACACACCCAGGTAGTATGTTCAGTAAGAGCCCAGCCCACTACACACCCAGGCGCAGTATTTTCAGTAAGAGCCCACTACACACCCAGGCCGTGTGCTCGGTAAGAGCCCACTACACACCCAGGCAGTATGTTCAGTAAGAGCCCACTACACACCCAGGCAGTATGTTCAGTAAGAGCCCACTACACACCCATGCAGTATGTTCAGTAAGAGCCCAGCCACCCACTACACACCCAGGCAGTATGTTCAGTAAGAGCCCACTACACACCCAGGCAGTATGTTCAGTAAGAGCCCACTACACACCCAGGCAGTATGTTCAGTAAGAGCCCACTACACACCCAGGCAGTATGTTCAGTAAGAGCCCACTACACACCCAGGCAGTATGTTCAGTAAGAGCCCACTACACACCCAGGCAGTATGTTCAGTAAGAGCCCACTACACACCCAGGCAGTATGTTCAGTAAGAGCCCACTACACACCCAGGCAGTGTGCTCGGTAAGAGCCCACTACACACCCAGGCAGTATGTTCAGTAAGAGCCCACTACACACCCAGGCAGTGTGCTCGGTAAGAGCCCACTACACACCCAGGCAGTATGTTCAGTAAGAGCCCACTACACACCCAGGCAGTGTGCTCGGTAAGAGCCCACTACACACCCAGGCAGTATGTTCAGTAAGAGCCCACTACACACCCAGGCAGTGTGCTCGGTAAGAGCCCACTACACACCCGGGCAGTATGTTCAGTAAGAGCCCACTACACACCCAGGCAGTATGTTCAGTAAGAGCCCACTACACACCCAGGCAGTGTGCTCGGTAAGAGCCCACTACACACCCGGGCAGTATGTTCAGTAAGAGCCCACTACACACCCGGGCAGTATGTTCAGTAAGAGCCCACTACACACCCAGGCAGTATGTTCAGTAAGAGCCCACTACACACCCGGGCAGTATGTTCAGTAAGAGCCCACTACACACCCAGGCAGTATGTTCAGTAAGAGCCCACTACACACCCAGGCAGTATGTTCAGTAAGAGCCCACTACACACCCGGGCAGTATGTTCAGTAAGAGCCCACTACACACCCGGGCAGTCATCGGAAAAATGTATAATTCATCAGCTGGAGAAAGTTAATAAATGACATAGCAGTGGCTGTGTCAATTCTCTAAAACCTCCCTCTCACATTTACTGCATTAGAGTCATTGCAAAATATGCTGGCATTGCACAATTTCACCTTCTGCCGTCATCTGACATAATTTGTTTATGATTGGAGAGCTTGGTGTCCCTATGAAAAACCCCTTCACATTCACCTGTCAGTGGATGTTTTGATGAGTGCTTTGGATCCTCCCCTTTCCTTGCCATGACAGTGACGATGGACCGTTTGTTCATGCTTGAGACTGATGGAGTTGAGAAGCATTGTATTGTTCTGTGGACATAGCCATTAACATATGCTCAAGCACTTGACTGGGAGTTGATGGGCTTTTGTAAAGGAGTACTCTGGACTGACTTGTTGCGTGCACAGTGTCTGAAGTGCCTTTTGCACTGAAGTCTTTCCCTTAGTGTTTGATGGACTGAGACGGTTAAGCTATTTTTCATGTTCACTATTTACAATAGTCAAGCTAGTCCTCCATGAAAGCAATTCAGTTGGTCCTTCTCTCAGAAACCTGATCCTTCAACACAACTCCCGTTGAATAGTCAAATAACTGGAAGCTCTCTGAGAGAGCAAACTAAATTGCTTTCATGAAGGACTGGCTTCAAGTGTGAGGTTGGCCACACAATTTATTTTATCATGAGCAAAAGCTATTGGCTTTTTACCCAAAGTTGCAAAGAAAATGTTGTGATCCATTTAATAAACACGAGACCAGAAACATTTATAAAATGGTTAACAGGAAGAGCGGCATCTCGTGGGCAGAACCTGGTACTTTTACACAGATTTATGTTAAATAATGCAAACGACTCCAATTGGCAATTTCTTTGAATTGGAGGGAAAAAACATCACCAGAATCACTGGGAATAAATTACAAACGATGAAGAAGTAATACTCCAAGCCGCAGCTCTGTACTTCTTGTCAGAGAACTGATACTGTATACTGGTTGTTCGGGTGGGATTGGCGTGGGGTGTGGGGTGTCCGTGGGTGGTTTTTGATCATTTCATTGAAATCCTCATGTCTTACTCATTGGCAGGAAGAATTATGGTCCAAATCGGATGTCTGGTACTATATTTATTGAAGATTATATTAATATTATGAATTAAAATAGTCCATTTGGGTGACATCAATTAACTTAATTTACCTGAGATCAAACGATATTTTAACAAAAATTTTCAAGAATGCTAATCTTATATGTTTCTAACTACAGAAATTATTTCAGCACAATCTGAGACGGTGGGTGTCAAAAACCCCGTTTCTTGTTTCTTTTGAGGTGGAATGACCCTCCATTCGCTCTCATACAAACCAAAGTACGTAGAAGGTTCTGACCTGTTTGCTTGATCCTAATCGTGAAAGGCACATTGTGTTGTACTAGTCCTCTCAGGGCTGAAATAAATGTGGTCTCCTCAGAGTCCAATGACTGCTGTGTTTCCCCTCTCTCTCACCCGTCCCTATCAGGCCCCTCACATGGTTCCACCTGTCATTTACAGAACAGGAGGGGGAGGCAGGTCATTATGCTGCTAAGCCTCATAAGAGATCACATCCCATACTGTACAGTCAGCCAGACAGACAGGCATGCAGACAGACAGATAGACAGGGTATGTCTGATATGCTGCTACTTGCCTGTCAGTGAGGTAGAACCAGAGAACATGTGAGCAGAGAAGTATTCCCAATAAAGCCTGGCTCAGAATTCTCCATGTTCTGAAAAATACTGCACCCAAGTGATCTTGCATCACTTACACCTAACATGGCTGGTTGTGTTACGCCTGGGCTTGTGTTTTAGTAGAATATGTGAGCAGAAATATCCCCCCTGTTATGTCTTATACTGCAACCCTGGCATGCTGTATCACTTACACTCCACATGGATGTGTTACTCCAGACAGAGCTTCTAACCGAGTTAGTTGTCTACTATATTTCACTGCCTTTGGAGCAGCGGAATTAGATTCTCTTCATAGTCTTTTCCTGGGAGGTGCCTGTAAACAAACATGGTTGACTAATTGATAATCAAGCTAATGTGTTTGACTTCTAGACTCTTTCATGTCAGCTGAGTTTATGTATGCGAGGAGCAAAACACATTATACAGCTCCCCCAGGCATAGGATATGATAAATGCCTTCGCTACATTGCAGTGTGCTTCCATGTCCCCTAAAGAATTATCTAGCAATTTTCAAAATGATTCATTTCATTATTCAGGCTTATCAGCTACAGTCACTGTGTGACGCTATGTTCCACACGTTGTTTGTTTACTTGCATTAATTTGCCAAATTATTATTTGGAAAGAATACAGAACAAAAACACCCATACAATAATAACACAGGTTAAAGTGTCAGTAGTTTATTTAGTCATAAAGTAGCCATTTATTTAACTAGGCAAGAGCAAATTCTTATTTTCAACAACGGCCTAGGAACAGTGGGTTAACTGCCTTGTTCAGGGGCAGAACGACAGATTTGTACCTTGGGGATTTGAACTTGCAACTTCAGTTAGTAGTCCAACACTCTAACCAGTAGGCTACCCTGCCGCCCCAGCCATAGTAGCAGTCCTAACAGATGCTAGCTCTGCTATTGAAAACAGAGAGGATGATGTTTCTCCACTATCTGAAGGCCCATTAAGTAACTCATCTCGTGGTGCGTGTCTCTGCTGGGATGGAGATGGGTTTTTTCTCCTGCATTGGCCAGCTGTTGTTTGGTGAGGAGGGACAAGCTAATGCAGCATGTTCCACAGAGCGCCACAATCCCTTCACACACACACACACACACACACACACACACACACACACACACACACACACACACACACACACACACACACACACACACACACACACACACACACACACACACACACACACACACACACACACACACACACACACACACACACACACACACAGGTTAGGTGTGAAAACAACAACAAACTAATTCCGTCTCAATGAGCAGAGGCACTATAGAAACAGCAATGATGCAAAGACATGGTATACAATGCTTGGATGGATGCATTATCAGTGGTGTAGAGATGAAATCCCAGTACACAGGCATGGTTAGTCACATACATGCCATCGCCAACAGGAAATAGTTACATCATTAAGGTATCACTACTATGACTTAATGAGGTAAATGTTAAATGAGTATTTTCTGCATTTTGGGGCGTACGGCCATTCATTTAGAAACCTGCTTACCTTTGACTAACAATGTAGCCTCCATATTCCTACTGAAGAAAGACATCTGACATGGTATACCTCTTACAGCAGCTTAGTGTAGACCTACACTGAGTGTACAAAACATTGAGGACAACTTCCTAATATTGAATTGCACCCCCCTTTTTTGTTTCGCTTCAGAACAGCCTCAATTCATCAGAGCATGGACTCTACAAGGTGTCAAAAGCGTTCCACAGGGATGCTGGCCCATTGTGTCAAGTTGGCTGGATGTCCTTTGGGTGGTGGACTATTCTTGATACACACGGCAAACTGTTGAGCGTGAAAAACCCAGCAGCTTTGCAGGTCTTGACACACCTACTTCCACACCCTGTTCAAAGACACTTCAATATTTTGTCTTACCCATTCACCTTCTGAATAATGGCACACATATACAATCCATATCTCAATTGTCTCAAGGCTTAAAACGCCTTCTTTATTAACCTGTCTCCTACCCATCAGTGACATCAATAACGGAACATATCTTGCACGTGGATTCACCTGGTCAGTCTATGTCATGGACAAAGCAGGTGTCCTTAATGTTTTGCACACTCAGTGTATACTTAAGGTACTAGTGTTTTATAGTCTCACTCTGCAATGTTGGGATAACACGTTAATGCTGTCCTCGCTCTAGTCCCTTAAGTATAGTCCTATAGCAGATGCCTGCGTGTTCAGTGCCCTCACTGTGACCCCGCTGTCTGCTCTGTCTGCTGCCAGGGCTATGTGGGATAAAGAGATGGCAGAGAAAGTCTCTGACCAGCCTTATTAAAGGCCACTGGGAGCCGTCCAATGTGGGCTTCCTCATCTGAGCAATACTGGCCATGTTGGAGATGGAAAACACACCTGTTCTTTCCTTTCTGGTGACTGAAGCAGTGATACAGCCAGGGTTTAAAACCCAGTGATGTCAGATGCAGACAGGTCCTGGTTGGGTTGGTGTTGAACTCCAGCCAATCCAGTCCATGGTTAGCTTTCCCATCACTTCATTCCAGGAGCTTGAAAAAACTAAATGTAACCCAGATAATTGGTTTGCCAATATCTCCTCTGTGTAACTGAATTCCATTCGGTTTTGAATTGTCATCATTTTGTATCTCAACCCTATTTTGGTAGTGTTAAAGGAGTATATTATAAAGCTAAAATATAAGCCCAGAAAACGAGGACATCATCTGATCTGTATTTGTATGCAGAGTTTTGCCTCATGTTGAGACTGGTTCTGTCAGGAGTATGTACGAGGACCTGAGGCTTCTCTTTTTTCTGTAGGGATAAACAACGGCAGGTTGGGAGGCAGGCAAGCAGAGAGGCAGGGAGGCAGGCAAGCAGAGAGGCAGGGAGGCAGGCAAGCAGAGAGGCAGGGAGGGATGGAGGCAGGCAAGCAGAGAGGCAGGGAGGGAGGCAGGCAAGCAGAGAGGCAAGCAGAGAGGCAGGGAGGGAGGCAGGCAAGCAGAGAGGCAAGCGGAGAGGCAGAGAGGGAGGCAGGCAAGCAGAGAGGGAGGCAGGCCAGCAGAGAGGCAGGGAGGGAGGCAGGGAAGCAGAGAGGCAGGGAGGGAGGCAGGCAAGCAGAGAGGCAGGGAGAGAGGCAGGCAGGGACGCAGGCAGGCAGGGAGAGAGAGAGAGAAGCAGAGTGCTCATTTCACTGAGGATACAGTAAGTGATGTATATTTCAGAATGCCAGCTGCAGTCTGGAACATTAGAATAGCATGGAAGATCATGATGGGAGACGGGGTTATCTCACTGGGATAGACAAAAGCAGGAAATTATAGCCCTCTGCCAACGTGCTGTATATTACTTACAGTCTGATACGCACTAGTTGATGTGGGGAAAATTTGAGTCACTTAATTTCCTCATTCTTTCCTTTCTAATGAAGGTAATCCCAGATGGGAGTATATACTGTAAGTAGGCTGTGATTAATTAAGATCCCGTAGAAAGGAAAAAGAATATCAGTTGAACCACAACAATTATTGGTTGCCTCACCCTGCAGAGATTCCTTCTTCTTTCCTTATGTTAGCCTATATCCCGGGGATATCAAATCTTTGTGGCGTACAGTAGATTACGAATGTGGCATACATTTTACTGTGATCACAAAGCAATGTGTATGATTCTGGGTCATATGAAGAATACATGACTGTAAAATTCTAGAAACAGAGTGATTTAGGTAATCCTTTTAGGTAATCCTCAAACCTGTCTTTTGCAATTACAACAACACAATCTCCCCCTCCCTCCCTCCCTCCCTCCCTCCCTCCCTCCCTCCCTCCCTCCCTCCCTCCCTCCCTCCCTCCCTCCCTCCCTCCCTCCCTCCCTCCCTCCCTCCCTCCCTCCCTCCCTCCCTCCCTCCCTCCCTTTGTCTCCCCCTCCTGCTCTCAGTGCAGAGATTATACCACTAATTTCAGTGCAGCACCTCCCCAGACCCCAGTCTGTGCCTCTGCCCAGCCAGTGGATTAGATAGTGGGTGTACAATAACACTCGTCAGCCTCAGTAACATGATGCTGATCTGGCCTGTCTGTCTGTCCCCCTGGACCAGACTATTGGAGGTGGAGCTGCTCTCCACAGGCCAGCTCCATTTCCACAATAGCATTCTGCAAGAGGAAGAGGCTGTGGGCTGATTGGACAGGCTGTGAAGCTAATGCATATCCCCTTTCTCTCTCCCCTCCTCCTTTTCTCTTCTCCTCCTCCCCCTCCTACCTCTCTCCACGTCACCCTTTCTCTCCCCGCCAGCCTCTTTCCGCTCTCCTCTCTCCCCTTTCTGCTCCTCTCCTCCGTGAGACTGTGAAAGTGCAGTCAGATCCTCTAACGATGGGGGTGAAATTTTAGGCAGACGTGTCTTGATTATGCAGTCAGACGCCCAGGAGAATGAGGAAATGCTGCTGCTTTTCACTGGCTCAGCCTGAAACTGGCCACCAGGGAGAGGAGCACCACACATTTGAATAAGAGTTCTCCTGAAACCTACAGGGAAAGTGGAGATCTGAAGTCATGTGTACTGTGCTGCTATCCACTTTCTCTGTGTCAGTGCCCCCTCTGCATATCAACGTCCATATGAAGTAATTCGCATTCTCCACACTGTCTCTCTGTCCCTGTAGACGCGTAAGATGCTGTAGTTATATATTCTAAATCAGCCCTGCCAATACTCAATTAACACACGAGTGTCAGACACACAGCACATGATAACCCCTGTAGTTTTAGGTAATACAAAACGTAGGACCTCATTTTCAGAGACATTTAGATTTATATCACATGCAAGTTCCTCATGAATGCTGGAGAAAGTTGTACACTCACAAGCTAATAATTCCTGTTTATTTATCAGGAATGCAAATGTTTGGAGATTTGCTATTGATGATCTTGACTTCCCTCAATCGTTCATAATGTCAATGATACGATGTGTGTTTATGATGGATGGTTGCACAGATTGTAGTATTGTCAGTCTGATTGTTCATCTCCAGGTCTGTTGTTGTTTGTTTGTTAACAGGATGCTGGCTACAGTGGGAGCAGACTTTGACTTGAGAACTCTGAGGGCAGTACGGGTTCTGAGGCCACTGAAACTGGTGTCTGGAATCCCTAGTAAGTACAATGACTCTGGAATCCCTAGTAAGTACAATGACTCTGGAATCCCTAGTAAGTACAATGACTCTGGAATCCCTAGTAAGTACAATGACTCTGGAATCCCTAGTAAGTACAATGACTCTGGAATCCCTAGTAAGTACAATGACTCTGGAATCCCTAGTAAGTACAATGACTCTGGAATCCCTAGTAAGTACAATGACTCTGGAATCCCTAGTAAGTACAATGACTCTGGAATCACTGCGAAAAAAACAACAACAATGTTCTGTTTGGATGTGTTTATTCTTGTAAGTTTGTCATCCAAGCATTAAAATATCTAGTTATACATGACCTTTTTGGTTATGTCGTCATATGTCATTTGGATAACAGGAAATGTTAAACAGAGGAACTTAAAGAGCCATTTGGGTTCTCTCCCATGACCAACGTTAATACTATAACATGGGAGGGAGTGAAGTGAAAATGTGCTCCATCTCAGGTCTTCAGGTGGTTCTGAAGTCCATCATGAAAGCCATGGTGCCTCTGCTGCAGATCGGTATGCTGCTCTTCTTTGCTATCCTCATGTTCGCCATCATCGGCCTGGACTTTTACATGGGCAAGTTCCACCGGACCTGCTTCAGTACTGATACAGGTATGCGCAATGCACATCGCTATGAAATCTTAGTCACTTTGTGTAACTGCAAGAACTTGCATATTTAGAGTTGATATAAAATTAAGTATGTGCTGAGGTAAAGCCAACAGTATAGTTCTGGGAGCTAAGGCACGTTTTTAGGTCTCATCACGCTAGTGTAGTTCAATGAACCACTTCTTTTACATGTATGCATGCCAGTATGCGTGCATGTTTGTCTATGCTTGCAGTACTGCTGCTGTTGTCTCGCTGCCATTTAGCGAACGGAGCATTACATTCTAGCCATGACCCAATAAAAGGTACACTAACTTTACAAAGACCCGTAGCTACTAACCAGCGTTTAAAGCAGTTGCATAAACATGTGATTTTGAGTTTTCATTTTTGCTAAGGTTAATAAGTCCCCTCTCATGGAAATGAGGATGGCCACATCATGGGTCTTGTATCAGAAATGGCCCTGTTAAGAGATACAATACGAAATGTATGCAGTCACTACTCTGAATAAGAGTGTGTGCTAAGTTACTTAAATGCAATGTAACGTACATTCCTCTGTGTGTACCTGTGCGTGTGTGTGTTTGTGTGTGTGTGTGTGTCTCAGGTGAGCAGGCAGCAGAGTTCCCCTGTGGTATGGAGGCTCCAGCGAGGACCTGTGAGAATGGCACTGTGTGTCAGGAATACTGGATCGGCCCCAACTACGGCATCACCAACTTCGACAACATCCTCTTTGCTATTCTGACTGTCTTCCAGTGCATCACCATGGAGGGATGGGTGGACATCCTCTATAACGTGAGTTCACCCTATACATAACATTTGCCTGTGATATCGCACTGACAACAATGCCGATTTCAGACTCAAGCATGAGGGATCTCTGAACCCCCACCCCACCAAATAAATGTATATGTTCCTGCTAGCCCTGACTTTGATGATAACTACTTTATTGAGTGAAAATGTGCTCGCTACGACTCTGATATGTGGTCCTCTTTCCCAGCTATCTTAACTTCTTGCATCGAGCAATCCCGTATCCGGGAGCGTAATAATAGCCTCAAGCTCATTACCATAACGCAACGTTAACTATTCATGAAAATCGCAAATGAAATGAAATAAATATATTGGCTCACAAGCTTAGCCTTTTGTTAACAACACTGTCATCTCAGATTTTCAAAATATGCTTTTCAACCATAGCTACACAAGCATTTGTGTAAGAGTATTGATAGCTAGCATGGCATTAAGCCTAGCATTCAGCAGGCAACATTTTCACAAAAACAAGAAAAGCATTCAAATGAAATCATTTACCTTTGAAGAACTTCGGATGTTTTCAAAGGAGACTCTCAGTTATATAGCAAATGTTCAGTTTTTCCAAAAAGATTATTTGTGTAGGAGAAATCACTCCGTTTTGTTCATCACGTTTGGCTAAGAAAAAAAAACAAAAATTCAGTCATTACAACGCAAACTTTTTTCCAAATGAACTCCATAATATCGACAGAAACATGACAAATGTTGTTTAGAATCAATCCTCAAGGTGTTTTTCACATATCTATTCGATGATAAGTCACTCGTGGCAGTTTGGTTTCTCCTCTGTTCAAAATGGAAACATGCACGCATCTGGAGATTACGCAATAGTTTCGACGGAGGACACCGAGCGGACACCTGGTAAATGTAGTCTCTTATGGTCAATTTTCCAATGATATGCCTACAAATACGTCACAATGCTGCAAACACCTTGGGGAAACGACAGAAAGTGTAGGCTCTCTCCTTGCGCATTCACAGCCATATAAGGAGACATTGGAACACAGCGCCTCAAAAATCTGGCTCACTTCCTGTATGAAATTTCATCTTGGTTTCGCCTGTAGCATTAGTTCTGTGGCACTCACAGACAATATCTTTGCAGTTTTGGAAACGTCAGAGTGTTTTCTTTCCAAAGCTGTCAATTATATGCATAGTCGAGCATCTTCGTGACAAAATATCTTGTTTAAAACGGAAACGTTTTTCATCCAAAAATGAAATACTGCCCCCAGATGTTCAAGAGGTTAAGGGGTATGGAGTGTAGATTGATGAGGGAAAAAACTACAGTATTTAATCCATTTTAGAATAAGAAAATGTGTAAAAAGTCAAGGAATACTTTCTGAATGCACTGTATATATTACATCAAGAGATTACGTCAAGATTACATCAATAATAGTCTGATGGGTGACAATATTAGCCTATCACTTGTGAATTATAGATTATCACTTGTGAATTATGCCCAGCATAAGGAAAGAAACAACACCTTTTTTTTGCAACTTCTTCTAATCATAATTGCACAACTCATTTAGCCTAGCCCATAGGTTTATATGTTTTGATATGGTTTGTATCACAACTGAAGTGGAAAAATAACTTCTTAAAATTAAGCACATTAATCACCTTTACAATGGGTGAGAGCCAATCTGGCATACATAAGCAGCGCATTAGATTCAAGTTCGGGGAAGATCACTTTCACCATAGAAATGCACCTTTATAAAAAAGCATCACATGCATAATCACATTTGCAGTCACTTTTGACAATGGTGTTTTCCTGCATATGAAACATTCGCGCTTATAGCCCACTGCAGTGTGCGCATTGCTGCACTTATAATGTGAAGATATAGCCTAATAGTTTATCATATTTTAAGTTAAACATTCTGATCTCTTGCGTCAGTCTCATTGCGAGAAAAAAAAAAGTTTTTCTTATGCTAGTGGTTGTATTAATTTGGGATCTATCGCATCCCACAACTTTCCCAGACTATGTTTGGAATATTTAATTCTCGCACAGAGTAGAATAGGTTAACGTTTGTACTATGGGGGATAATATTGACATAAGCTAGTGCATTTACTGTTCGTTAGGCCTACTCATATTGTTGTCTGAAGAAAAGTAAATGTGGACAGTTCTTCCAATATCTTCAATATACACCTTGGAATTGACACGTGCAGTTGCATCCACGAAGTGTCTGTCTTCACTTGTAGCCTGTGAGAATGACCCGATCAAGTGATGGAGAACCATGTGAGTGAGAGGTGCTTCGAAGAACGGCAAAAGGCATGGATTTTTTAGGGTGCATTACGGTCACACACAGGTGATGCCGCCGGGAAATTCGCAGCATTATCAAGTGCTTGTCAAATTGTGAATGAGAGACTGATAAAGTGTGTACAGCCTGCGCAAATAAACAAAGCAGAGCTCATGCCTTTCAAGCAAATTTTTTCAAATCATCATTAAAGTTGCATCATGCAGCCTTACAATGTATTAAAAATCATCTAAACATATAGCCCAAACTTTGTAGAACAACTAAAATTACATTAACTTGTTATGGCTGTAATCCCGCTAACGGGTCAGAGAAAAACAGGTCAGAGACAAAGTTGTGGAGAAGTACAGATCAGGGTTGGGTTATAAATAAAATATCAGCAACTTTGAACATTCCACGGAGCACCATTAAATTCATTATTAAAAAATGGAAATAATATGGCACCACAACAGAGGGCCACCCACCAAGAGAGGGCCACCCACCAAAACTCACGGACCAGGCAAGGAGGGCATGAATCTGACAGGCAACAAAGAAACCAAAGATAACCCTGAGCTGCAAAGCTCCACAGCGGAGATTGGAGTATCTGTCCATAGGACCACTTTAAGCCGTACACTCCACAGAACTGGGAATTACGGAAGAGTGGCCAGAGAAAAATAAGCAAATGTTTGGTGTTTGAGAAACAGCATGTGGGAGACTCCCCAAAAATATGGAAATAGGTACTCTGGTCAGATGAGACATAAATTGTGCTTTTTGGCCATCGGGGACGCTAGGTCTGGCGCAAACCCAACACCTCTCATCACCCCGAGGATACCATCCCCACCTTGAAGCATGGCGGTGGCAGCATTATGCTCTGGGGATGTTTTTCATCGGCAGGGACTGGGAAACTGGTCAGAATGGAAGGAATGATGGATGGTGCTAAATACAGGGAAATTATTGAGGGAAACCAGTTTCAGTCTTCCAGAGATTTGAGACTGGGGGGTGAATAGTTATGAATGCTCAAGTTTTCTGTTTCTGTCTTATTTCTTGTTTTTTTTCACAAAAAAATATACATTTTGCTCTTCAAAGTGGTAGGCATAATGTATAAATCAAATGATTACAACCCCAAAAATCCAATTTAATTCCAGCTTATAAGGCAGCAAAATAGGAAAAATGCCAAGGGGGGTGAATGTCACTGTCTGTCCATGTGTCACTGTTTGTGTCTTCAATTTTATCTCTCAACCTGTGTGCACTTACTTTGTAAACTTTCAATCATGTGCTAGGTTGTAGCAACCTCGTGATGGGTATAGGGACAATTGGCAGTCTCTATGGGGGTGCCACAGGGTTCAATTCTCGGGCCGACTCTTTTCTCTGTATATATCAATGATGTTGCTCTTGCTGCGGGCGATTCCCTGATCCACCTCTACGCAGACGACACCATTCTATATACTTTCGGCCCGTCATTGGACACTGTGCTATCCAACCTCCAAACGAGCTTCAATGCCATACAGCACTCCTTCCGTGGCCTCCAACTGCTCCTAAACGCGAGTAAAACCAAATGCATGCTTTTCAACCGATCGCTGCCTGCACCCGCATGCCCGACTAGCATCACCACCCTGGATGGTTCCAACCTTGAATATGTGGACATCTATAAGTACCTAGGTGTCTGGCTAGACTGCAAACTCTCCTTCCAGACTCACATCAAACATCTCCAATCAAAAATCAAATCCAGAGTCGGCTTTCTATTCCGCAACAAAGCCTCCTTCACTCACACTGCCAAGCTTACCCTAGTAAAACTGACTATCCTACCGATCCTCGACTTCGGCGATGTCATCTACAAAATGGCTTCCAACACTCTACTCAGCAAACTGGATGCAGTCTATCACAGTGCCATCCGTTTTGTCACTAAAGCACCTTATACCACCCACCACTGCGACTTGTATGCTCTAGTCGGCTGGCCCTCACTACATATTCGTCGCCAGACCCACTGGCTCCAGGTCATCTACAAGTCCATGCTAGGTAAAGCCCGCCTTATCTCAGTTCACTGGTCACGATGGCAACACCCATCCGTAGCACGCGCTCCAGCAGGTGTATCTCACTGATCATCCCTAAAGCCAACACCTCATTTGGCCGCCTTTCGTTCCAGTACTCTGCTGCCTGTGACTGGAACGAATTGCAAAATCGCTGAAGTTGGAGACTTTATCTCCCTCACCAACTTCAAACATCAGCTATCCGAGCAGCTAACCGATCGCTGCAGCTGTACATAGTCTATTGGTAAATAGCTCACCCTTTTTCACCTACCTCATTCCCATACTGTTTTTATACTGTTTTTATTTATTTACTTTTCTGCTCTTTTGCACACCAATATCTCTACCTGTACATGCCCATCTGATCATTTATCACCAGTGTTAATCTGCAAAATTGTATTATTCGCCTACCTCCTCATGCCTTTTGCACACATTGTATATAGACTGCCCATTTTTTCTACTGTGTTATTGACTTGCTAATTGTTTACTCCATGTGTAACTCTGTGTTGTCTGTTCACACTGCTATGCTTTATCTTGGCCAGGTCGCAGTTGCAAATGAGAACTTGTTCTCAACTAGCCTACCTGGTTAAATAAAGGTGAAATAAAATAAAAATAAAAATTTGTGTATCATGTAGTAGCCTAAATCTATTACTGTTACATTGAACTGGCTGAATGGAATATGAATGACAGTCACCCATTATGCTGTAATAGAAATAAGGCCATGCTCATAAAAATAAATCGTCCTCCCTCATCTTAATGGTACTGACCACCACTGCTGTCTACAATATTGTGGGGCATATTTCCCACCTTTCCCCGACAGCATTAGACAGTGTCACAATTAGCATGATTAATAATCCCATTAAATTAGTGTCTGTTAATCCAGAATTAGCCTTTGAGCACAGGAGGACAGGCTAAGATCATCCTATTCATCACAAGGCTGCCCTGTCTTTGCCTGGTCTAACTGACAGCCTGGTAATGTGTCCTTCATTTCAGGAGGTCTGCTCAAATGTGAAGGCAGCTGGGCCTGATTGAGGTGTTGGGGCAGAGAGACAGCCGTCGTTGGCACGTCTCATTTCCTGTCTGTCTGTCTGTCTGTCTGTCTGTCTGTCTGTCTGTCTGTCTGTCTGTCTGTCTGTCTGTCTGTCTGTCTGTCTGTCTGTCTGTCTGTCTGTCTGTCTGTTTGTCTTGTCTTGTCTTGTCCTGTCCTGTCCTAGGAACCTGTGTTCACATCATCAGCCTCGTCATCCATCAGCCCTGATAACTGCTTCTCCTACGTCTCAGACAGCCCAGCAGATGGGACACTCAGATAGCATGGTAGAGCGGGCTCAGATTGGATGTTTCGATCCACAGAAATAAATAGTACTATATTGTATCTCTGTGGTTGAATCTTTCTGATGTCATCTTAGGATAGTCAAAAAACATTTTCTCTGTTTTGTTGTTTCAATTACCCTTTCCGAATGGGGCCTAATCATATGAATGTTTACTGCTAACATAGAAGCTAACATATTTTCAATTTTGTACTTACAATAACTGATAAACAATATTTAAAAAAAAAAATAATCTTAGTAACATGTTGTTGTTTTTTCATCCAGAACACTTATGTAAATAATATATATGTACATACACAGTACCAGTCAAACATTTGGATATCTACTCATTCAATGGTTTTTCTTTATTTAGACTATTTTCTACATTGTAGAATAATAGTGAAGACATCAAAACTATGAAATAACACATATGTAATCATGTAGTAAACAAAAAAGTGTTAAACAAATCAAAATATATTTTAGATTTGACATTCTTCAAAGTAGCCACCCTTTGCCTTGATGACAGCTTTGCACTCTTGGCACACTCAAGTTCTTCCACATCGATCTCGACAAACCATTTCTGTATGGACCTCGCTTTGTGCATGGGGACATTGCCATGCTGAAAAAGGAAAGGGCCTTCCCCAAACTGTTGCCTCAAAGTTGGAAGCACAGAATCCTCTAGAATGTCTGTCTGTCCAAGTTAGGAACCTGTGTTCTGAACCTGTATGCTTTAGGAACCTGTATGGAACCTTAGGAACCTGTATGCTGTAGCGTTAAGATTTCCCTTCACTGGAACTAAGGGGCCCGAACCATGGAAAATAGCCCCAGACCATTATTCCTCCTCCACCAAACTTTACAGTTGGCAATATGCATTGGAGCAGGTAGCGTCAGTCGGACTGCCAGATGCTGAAGCGGGATTCATCACGCCGATGCTTGGAATTGTGCATGGTGATATTAGGCGTGTGTGCAGCTGCTCGGCCATGGAAACCCATTTCAGGAAGCTCCCAACAAACAGTTTATGTGCTGACATTGCTTCCAGAGGCAGTTTGGAACTCGGTAGTGAGTGTTGCAACATCGGACAGACGATTTGTATGCGCTGTATGCGCTACGAGCTTCAACATTCGGCGGTCCGGTTCTGTGAGTGTTATACGTAATGACATTTAGATCTACAGTACGTGTGCACACAGAGACTTATGCTCATGGAACGAGAGATGTGATTTATGATATGAATCTGACACCGTCCTATTAAGAAATGTTGTTGTAGTAAAAATAAAAACAAATTGCCTGTTTTTTTGTTTGTTTTGATTACAAACCAAACTTCTAAGAATGATTGACCATCCTTTGGCTTTGTGAGAACGTCCATGGCTCACATGCAATGCAATTGTGGTAGCCGTCTGCTAAATCTATAGAAGTGAGAATGAGATCTGTAAAGGTTCCTTGATGTTTATAAAATATTACATTTGGGAGCAGTAGAACGGTGAGTGGACATTCCCCATTTCTCTTTACATTGGATCTTTGTCCAGCTCCGGTGAAACGTTTGGATGTGCCTAAAACCCTCCATAGTCTACATTGCTTTAATATTATATGCCCATGGGGAGCAATTACGGTGCATGTAGCTACGGTATATTTAGACATAGCCTTTGGATTAGAATTTGATTCCAATTATTCACTGTCTTTTTCTTATCGGTAGTGAATAGTGCTTAATTCTAGAGCTACAGGACGCCTGATATGTCCAGGAGTGATACGTAGAATTGTAGTCTTTATCTGCTGTTGTTTAGTACTGTCTTTTTGCTAGCGCAGGCCAACTACTGCTGTCTGTCTTCCCAGTAGCCTACTTGGTGTGTGAACTGCTGACTGCTATTAACTTGCAAATGATTGTTGACAGATCAACCAGGATTAAGGGGCAGGGCAATTTGTGACTGTTGTTGTTTTGGTAATCAGTGGCTGTATTGGATGTGGAGTGGTTTCTCCACTCCTAGTTAATCAGCAATTAGTACTGGGAGGTGTGCTCTTCATCTTTTCAAGGCAATTAGCAATTAGTATTAGTACTTCATTCTCCCCTGTTTTGTCAGCGGAGGTCTCATCGCAAAACTAACACGGTTCTGCTGAGTTGTTCTGCGGAGTTGTTCTGGGGAGTTGTTCGAGGACAGAAAGAGAGGAAGTCTCGATCCCACTCTGTCACTTCAATACCTTGTTATTCTCAGATGATCTCATTTTGCACATTTGTAGCTTTGGGAACTATGTGTTTGTTTTCTATACTTGGTCACTATTCTCCCTATATACTTTACAGACGCTCCCCACCCCTCGACTGCAACTTTTCAAATTGAGTGTACCCTGCGCGCACAACCCATGTGGAAGTCTGTGTCTCTGGCAGCGTTTGGAATTGCTGAGCTGCGATCAAGAACCCCAATTTAATCTCAGTTAAAACTGCCCTTCAGCTACTCTCTCCTGACAGAGACATGGATCACCCCAGAGAACACTGCTACTCCAGCTGCTCTCTCTTCATGTGACTACATTTTGTCTCATAGTCCGAGAGCATCTGGTCATCGCAATGGTGGCACAGGTCTACTCTTTTCTCCCTCTCTCACCTGTCCATCTCCTCATTTGAATTTCATGATGTCACTGTCACTTGACCACTCAAGCTTAACATGGTTGCCATCTATCGCCCACCCGGTGCCCTTAGAGTTCCTCAATGAGCTTGACACCTTGATAAGCTCATTTCCCGACGATGGTTCACCACTGTTTGTACTTGGCGACTTCAACCTCCTGACGTCTGCCTCCTATTAATTTCTTTCCAACTCTCTCTTTTGACCTCACCCTGTTCCCAGTCCCCTCCCACTCACAAGGCAGGCAATATGCTTGACCTCATCGTTACTAGAGGCTGCTCGCCTTCTAATCTCACTGCAACCCCCGTCCAGGTCTTTGATCCCTACTTTGTTTCCTTTTCTGTCTCCCTTTCCTCCAACCCTAGCCACTCAGCCCTTACCCAGATGGTCATGCGCCGTCGCAATCTTCTCTCTCTCTTGCCTACTACACTCTCCTCTTCTATCCTATCATCTCTCCCTTCTGCTAAGTCCTTCTCCGGTCTCCTGATTCTGCCTCTCTCCTCCCTTTCCGAATCCTATGACTCGCACTGTCCCCTTTCCTCCTGGCAGGCTCGGCCTCCCCTCCTGCTCCGTGTGGCTGAGTGACTCATTGCGAGCTTACAGAACAGGGCTGTGGGCAGCTAAGCGAAACTGGATGAAAATTAAACTTCCGCAGGACCTATCATCCTTCCACCTCTTCTCTACCTTCTCTTCTTCTGTATCTGCTGTAGCCACATTCTATCACTCTAAATTTCAAGCTTCTGCCTCTAACCCTAAGAAACTAGTCCACGTTCTCCTCCCTCCTTAATTCTCCACCTCCTCCCTCTCTGAGGACGACTTTGTCAACCACTTTGAAAAGAAGGTTGACGACATCCGCTCATCATTCTCTTAGCCTATTGGGGCGGCAAGTAGCCTAGTGATTAGAGCATTGGGCCAGTAACCGAGAGTTTGCTGACAAGGTACAAATCTTCCGTTCTGCCCCTGAACAAGGCAGTTATAACCTGGTAGTCCATCATTGCAAATAAGAATTTGTTCTTCTCTGACTTGCTGAGTTAAATAAAGGTGAAAAAAAGAGTCAGCTTTTACGTTCATTCTTCCTGCTGTGAAAATAGCATAAATATTTCGGACACAACCCCAGACCTATAGTGCCATCGCCAGCGGAAATATTTACCATTGCATTAGGTTTGTTATAATAGAGCCCGTAGACTTTAAAATCAAAGGAAAAGCTGCACACTCTAATACAGTGGTCACAAACCGGTCCGATCGACCGGTTGATCTTCAAGGCAGAAAAGACAACGATAAAGGCTTGCGCTTTAGTTTTTTTATTTTGTCTTGCTGTTGTTGATAGTTGCACTTGATTCAGAAGCCCTGTGTCAGGTGCCGGGTAGGCCAAGTGTTTCCATTTTGAACCATTTCATTTGCCTGAAGGGACAAACCAGGAGAGCTGTGGCTAAATCAAGTGTGCCTACCACGCTGGCCAATCAGATAGCTCAAATAACCGTGCATACAGTGTCCACGACCCCACAGCAAAGTTTGATACTAGCCTACGTGAGATTTAATTAAAAAACATGTATGGATATAGAAAGATCATAAATATTTATGATCCTTTTATATCCATTCATGCTTTTTTAAATGACACTTAGCATACACAAACCTAGCATATTTACAATAGATAGCAAAATCACAAATAGCCTACATCACAAGACTACTAAACTGACACTCAATTATCTTGTTCGTGTTCCCTTCTCTCCCTATTAAGCCCATCAATCCTCTGCTCTCCTGGTGATAAATATCCTTCTCTGTGGGCTTATGAGCAGAAAAGCTGAGCAGTCTTCTATGTAGTGTCCGGTTCTAATTATCAGAGTAAGAGCTCAACGGACACTATGAAAGCTTAAACCAAGTTTATTCTTCCCAGAGGATCGAACAGCTGAACCGACAAAAACATGTTTACTGTTGTGGTGGTATATGTACCTCACGTTGGGTGGAGTTTCCTCCTTCTCGCTAAACATTGTATCTTTATTGCTAGGCAGGAAACTAAGTGATACGGGCAATAAATTGTTCCTTTCCCCTTAACGGGACCTGACCTGACCTCAACCCCCTTCCTCACTAATCCATGGCTCTCTCCCCTTACCAATGCCTGCCACATGTGATCGTTTTCCCTACACTCCGTACATTCCAAGCTTAATTGCACCCACCCATATACCTTCCTCCTACAGCTATCCGTTCACATCTGGTGTAGACCTTCAGCTATGGCACCCCTCGTGTCTCTATTATAACTAATGATGAATAATATTTAAAGTTCAGAAATCCAGATCCATCAGTAGTAAATAGTAGTAAAAGGTCCCTGATACAATAGCAGTAGCACAGTGGTGTTTTGGCCCTATCAAAGGGCAGTGCAGCAGAGAGAGAGAGACCTTGCTGTGTTTACAGGCCTGGCTCTCTCAGATGAACACAAGTGTTTTCCTCTGTATACCATTCGATTGCCTGCTCCCTTCTCCCTAGTGGGGAGACTGGGCCGATGTGTGTGTTAGCTCTAAAATGTCAAGGGTGACAGGGCAGGGGTTAAGTGTAGCTGTTCTCTGCAAAGCCTCATTGAGGCTTGAAGGACAAAATACATGCTCAACATGTGAAAAATGGGTCTAAAATGTCTTCCATCCATTGTATATTTCCCATATTTCCCTCCTGTGAGGTCCAGTGCAGTCTAGTCCAGTCTAGTCCAGTCTAGTCCATTCTAGTCCAGTCTAGTCCAGATAGAGAAAGGCCAGGTAGCGGCTTGGCCCGGGAGAGAGGGCCCTAGCCCAGCACAGCACTGGGCTCCATGGGACTCAGATATATATTCCAAACCACCTGTAAAAAGAGGGCTCTCTTCCAGTTCCTCTGATGGAATCCTGGCAACGGATAAGACTATGTTTACAACGCAGGCGGAGGGAGGGAGGAGGGGAGGCAGAGGGGAGGAGGCTGTGTGATAGATGCACTCCATCTAGATATGTCTGTCACCAGATTTGTCCTCTGAATCCCCGTTGCTATCTTTTCACAAGAAATGCCAATTCTTTCAACAATTTCAGTTGTCCTGTTTACCCTCACTGTTAAGAAAATATCAGATTCTCCTGATGTTTGCACAGTTTTTAAGCCATTCAATGTATTTGCTGCCACGCTCTGAATGACCACTGTCCTCAATGCTGTGATGTGTTAACCATTAACCTGTTGCGACAAGCAATCCCGTATCCGGGAGCGTAATTATAGCCTCAAGCTCATTACCATAACGCAACGTTAACTATTCATGAAAATCGCAAATGAAATTAAATAACTACATTGGCTCACAAGCTTAGCCTTTTGTTAACAACACTGTCATCTCAGATTTTCAAAAAATGCTTTTCAACCATAGCTACACAAGCATTTGTGTAAGAGTATTGATAGCTAGCATAGCATTAAGCCTAGCATTCAGCAGGCAACATTTTCACAAAAACATTCAAATGAAATCATTTACCTTTGAAGAACTTCAGATGTTTTCAAAGGAGACTCTCAGTTCGATAGCAAATGTTCAGTTTTTCCAAAAATATTATTTGTGTAGGAGAAATCGCTCCGTTTTGTTCATCACGTTTGGCTAAGAAAAAAAAACGAAAAATTCAGTCATTACAACGCAAACTTTTTTTCCAAATTAACTCCATAATATCGACAGAAACATGGCAAACGCTGTTTAGAATCAATCCTCAAGGTGTTTTTCACATATCTATTCGATGATAAATCACTCGTTGCAGTTTGGTTTCTCCTCTGTTCAAAATGGAAAAATGCACGCACCTGGAGATTACGCAATAGTTTCGACGGAGGACACCGAGCGGACACCTGGTAAATGTAGTCTCTTATGGTCAATTTTCCAATGATATGCCTACAAATACGTCACAATGCTGCAAACACCTTGGGGAAACGACGGAAAGTGTAGGCTCATTCCTTGTGCATTCACAGCCATATAAGGAGACATTGGAACACAGCGCCTCCAAAATCTGGCTCACTTCCTGTATGAAATTTCATCTTGGTTTCGCCTGGCACTCACAGACAATATCTTTGCAGTTTTGGAAACGTCAGAGTGTTTTCTTTCCAAAGCTGTCAATTATATGCATAGTCGAGCATCTTTACGTGACAAAATATCTTGTTTAAAACGGGAACGTTTTTCATCCAAAAATGAAATACTGCCCCCAGAGATTCAAGAGGTTAAAACCACATTAACTCCCCTGGATTGATGGCTGCTATTGGGGTGACGGCTTTAGGTGTTGCCTCTATTCCCTCTATTCTTTAAGCCGAAGTCCACATCTCTGTTTATCTGTCACCAGCTGCTGTTGTGACACATGTACATTGGGCCAAAAAAGTACTTCAACTATGACAGACAAAATGAGAAAATAAAATCCAGAAAATCACATTGTAGGATTTTTTCTGAATTTATTTGATTTTTTTCCTTCTCATTTTGTCTGTCATAGTTGAAGTGTACCTATGATGAAAATTGCAGTACTCTCTCATCTTTTTAAGTGGGAGAACTTGCACAATTGGTGGCTGACTAAATACTTTTTTGCCCCACTGTATGTGTTTAGCCTATGTCATAGGGGGACATTTCAAATAAAGGTATAATAAGTAGCCTAGACTCTACTATTATGTGATTATTTAGTAACTTTACTTGTGTACCTTTAGTTAGCTGGACATATGAACCTGTTGGGAGGGTGTTGGTTGTAAACTGTTGAGTCTGTGTAAATAGAAGGCCAGTCAGTATTCTGTGCAGTTGTGTCACCCAGCCTGCTGCTCCTTGCTTTGCTAGTCACATTGCTGTATTGATTAATCACTGGTTAAATGATTAAAAATAGCCCCTCAGGGAGCAGAGATGGATGAAGACTCCATGCAACAGAGAGAGCCCCGCCTGTCTGGGTGGGTTAGCTAGCTACTGCACTGGGGCAGCAGTGAAAAAATCATTTGTGTAAGAATGGAATAGTCTCCTCCTGACACTTTTCATAGACTGCAGGCAATGATGGAAAAACAAAATGATAGGAAAACAAACATAGCTATATAGTGTATGTCCATGGTGCTGAAATCTAAAATGACCCCATGCAACAGAGAGGGTGTGTTAGTTAGCTCATAGGTGCAACAGCAGCCAGTAACAAAAGACAGAGTGAGAAAGACGACAGGATTGGGAGAGACATGGCTTCATGTGTCTCTGTCCATGGTGCTGAAATGTAAAAGTCACAACTTCCAATGCACGTTTACAATGGAAATTGTCTTTGCTCTTTATGGGCTCTTGAATTCTGGAAAAGGGTGTTCCTTGCCCTTGCCTATATTAGAGAGAGACACACACTACTCCGGCTGTATGAAATGGTATTCCCATTCGGTCTATTGCTCTGCTGCTCTCTCTCTGGGGGGCCTGATGAGAAAGAATGGAGCAGAGAGGAGGGAAGGCGAGCGTTAGCTGCAGGAGACCAGGGGATAATGGGAAACAAATGCTCCTCTCCTCCAGCCTGCCTGTCAGACGCCGGCTCTGCTCTCTCCAACATAATCCTGTTATCCTGAACACAAGGAGAACTTTGGGTCAATATGCCTCTGCTCCCATCTGTCCATGGGCCAGAACCCACACTCTAAATTTAACAGCCCAAATGTACTGCTGCTACCACATCAACAGTGGTATATAGATGATAGATATCATCACGAATGCAGTCTTTGTCATGGTTGGATTCCTCCGATGTAAAATATGACAGTAGTAAAATGGCTGTCTGTCTGGTGTGCTACAGTGCAGTAGCTTGCTGCTCTTTCCCAGACTCCTCATCAGGCGTGCTCAGCATGTTATCCTCTCGTCAGGCATGTCCACATTAACCCAGCACATATTGTCTCTGTGCTCATTCAGTCAGTGGCAGTGCATTGGGGTCGTTAGAAATAGTTCAGTACATACAGTCATGTACAGCCTCATCTGGAGAGGTTTGATTTGATTGGGAAGAAGTGAAACACCTTTATATACCCATAGAAAGGATTTTCTCTTTGTAGCGTAGTGTCTTTCCTGCCTGTTTTGCTCCTGTCAATGTAATCCACAGGGGAGCATGCTTGTTTTACATGCCTGTGGTGGAGTTCTGCATGTGTAAGCATCTCACAGGCAATCCTTCAATGCCTTTCAGCAGGAAGAGAAAGCGTGTCCGTGTTTGATCAGGGGAGTGTATGCTGTATATCCCGTCTCTGGCTAGATCTCAATGGGATCTGAATAGGGATCTGTATATTACATGACTGCCGGTGGAAATGACGTACCTTACTGCACCTCTTCATTTGTAAAAGCTGCAAGTAGGAAACTAGGCTAAGTAGGCTTCTGATCATTTGATCAGAGCGGCAGCATTATGTTATTTAGATTTTATTGACTAAACATCCATCACAGATGATTATCTTCTGCTTACGTCTCAGCTCATTTTCAGCGGTGGAATCGCCCTCAGTGGGAGACGTCTTCACATCGAAAACAATGATCATTTTTGCTGTGCCGCAAACATGGAGAAAGAAGTGTCTTTTTAATGCTGAAATGAGGTTTAATAATTGATGAGGAGCCTCCACTAAGGCTCTCTGCTTTTCTCACAGGGGTCATGAAAACAATATGGGCCCTAGATCTCTTATGTGGAGAAATGACAGAATAAGCGTTGTTGCAGTGGGGGTTTGGATGTCACTATGACATACAGAGCCAATTCACCACAGGAGGCCACAGGAACCAGCGATGACTTCAGCTCCAGCTTCCTCAGTCCCCAACCCCCCCCCCCCCCTCGCTCCCCCTACCTTCCCTTCTCCATTCCTTTCCCTCGAAGCTCATAAAGCTTTTATTGTCTGTATTTCCAATGGGACCCATTGATTTCTTCGGCGATAGGTGTGGATTGTGTCCATCATAGCAGTAAAGCTATCGTTTCTCCATTAAGCCTCTTGTTCATCCCCAACCAAACACAATGAAAGGCAAACATTGCTTAACTATCTGCTCCGGTTAGGACTTCATCATCATGGAGTTTTTTCACCCCGAAAACCAAGACCCACTGACATTAAATCTGCCCCCTTAGCATTAAATCCAGTATCTCTCGGGGGATTGCGTTTTGAATGTCATGATCTAGGGATATCAACTAAGGGAGTTTAGTGAAAGCGTGCCTTTTTAAAGTAGATAGATCTGGAGTGGAGTGGCTCTCATAAACCTATTGACAGACAAAAGACTGGATCAACTTCACATAAAGATTTTGCTTTTTCCTCTTCTTACATTTTTTCTGTATATTTTTTGTTGTTGTACAGTAGTACAGTTGTCGTAATTCAAGCAGAAAAAGGATCTCTACACACCAGAAATGTTGTAATATCTTGGCTCAGTCCCAAGTGTGTTCACAGCTTGCAACTCTCCAACATGTAGTGTGTGCGCCAGCCATGCTGGGGAGCATCATGTCTCCCTCAACTTAACCCCCACATCTACGTTCATAGCATGTTTATCATGTTGTAGCACAAGCATATAAAAGCTATAGAAGCGTTGAATAAAATGCATTTGCATTTCATAGTATATACAGTAAACTGGCATATCTGAGGTTGCTACTAATGTGTTTACCTTGCCAAAATATTGCCTTGCCGAATAGATGCATAGCTAAACATTCAGGGTTGAAGGGCGCGGTGGTTTATCCAGTCGATCAGATGTTTTAGAGACAGCTGGGAGTGGGAGGAGGGGGAAGGGGGATGTGTGAAACACCAATTTGTATGCGTTTTCGCCTGCTTTTTCAGCAGCCCTAGGTCCCTCTCGCAATTACAGACGATATACATTGGGCTGCACTGAAATGGCCTAGGAGAAGATCTGGCCCGTCTGTAAAGTGTTACATGCTTCATAATCACCAGCGCTTCTCTCTGTTACTCTTAGCGTCACTAACATGAATTTAGGAATTAAACAAGATCTTGAAATTTTTGTAGCACACCAAAAGAAAACGTTTTTGTTTATTGCTAATATTTTTCATCCCCAAACACAATGTCCGATAAGCACCGTCTTCAATATAAATTAGTGTCTACCCTCCTCTCTCTCTGTGTGCTTCTCCAGGCCAACGATGCCTCAGGCAACACCTGGAACTGGCTCTACTTCATCCCCCTCATCATCATCGGATCCTTCTTCATGCTCAACCTGGTCCTGGGAGTCCTGTCTGGGTAAGAGTCAACATCACACATGTCCTTGACCCAATGACACTATCTCTGTCTGTGGGAAAGGTGACGTTAACAGCCCACTATTATGAAACATGCGGTACATTGCTGTTTACCAGCCATTTCACTTTCCTGCTGGCTCTGTTTAATGTGAAGCTGCTGTCTGACTACATCGACATGGCTTTAGCCTAATCGAATGGTAGAAGGGTTGCAAAGGGTCTGAAACTTTCCAGTACATTTCCGGGAATATTTCTGGAAAGTTTCCATGGGAAGTTAAGCCCTGGAATTTGGGGAATTTGGATTAAATTCATCAAAAAAAGGGTAATCAAGTTCGCAATTGTAAATGAGAACTTGTTCTCAACTTGCCTACCTGGTTAAATAAAGGTGAAATAAAAATAAAATAAATAAAGTTATCGCAGCAGTCTACCAAGCAACGTGAGAAGAATAAGAGCACCACATTGAAGCTGCCCAGCAACACCCTTTGGGGTGGTGTTGACATCATGTTTGACAGTCTCCTGGAGGGGAAGGAGTCTCTCCAAGAAATGGCCATATGACAGTCTGCTGATATAGACACCCCCACCAAGAGGATCCTCCTGGACGATGTATTTTGGGAGAGAGTGGTAAGCAGCCTGGAAGTCATGAGACCTATAGCAGTAGCCATTGCACGGATTGAGGGAGACAATGCCATCCTGTCTGATGTTCAGACTCTGCAGATGTAAGAGAAGACATTAGGACTGCCCTGCCCACTTCACTGCTGCTCCAAGCAGAGAAAACTGCAGTTCTGAAAAAAATAAAACAAGGTAAAAGGTTTATGTTTCTGTCTCCATATGATATGGTAAATATATATAATGCAAAAAACATCAACATTTAAATGGTATTAATATTAATTAGCATTTATTTTTGTTAATTTCCATATATTACCATTAATTCCCATATATTCCTGTTAATTCCCAAGGAAAGTTTCCACCTCTGAATATTCCCCAAAATGTGCAACCCTAAACGGGAGTATTCATTTATGTAGTGTACTGTGTTTATATTTTCCCTCTTTTCTCTATTTTCAAGTTCTAGTTACATTGTCTTGGGAGTGACCTGATTTGACCTGGAATGTTTTCAAACAGACAGTACAGTACAGAACAGTACAGAGCTCATTAGTGTTCACTGTATTAGACTCCCTCATTAAGATTCACTACACAGCATAGTAAACCAGGTCAAAGCTGGAGGTAGAATACCCGCTGTCCTGAAAAGACAGTATCACAACTGTTGTCTGAATGTAGCACCCTGTTCTAATTACTGTCAAGGGAAATGAGGCAGGGCTTTTATTGCTCGTGTTAAATTGGTTTCCAGCATTTACTGTCCTTACACTACAGTATGGCAGCCCCTGGACTGAAGGATGTTGCTCCCACATGTATCCATCCCTATATCATCCCTATATCATCATATTTGGAATTTAGATATTTTTTTTCCCTGTTAATTGTTTTGAAGCCACAGGGCATGTTGACTCTCTCTCTCTCTCTCTCTCTCTCTCTCTCTCTCTCTCTCTCTCTCTCTCTCTCTCTCTCTCTCTCTCTCTCTCACATACACAGTGGCAGAGCTTAATGGAAGGCCTCCTGATGAGTGCTGTGTGGTGTACTAGGTTGTGCTCTAGCTGCTGTCTGACATGAATTTATTACTTCTCAGAAAACAAATCTAATTCTCACTTGCTGTTCCACCAAATGGCTTCAGGTGTCTCTGTGCTATCAATGTGGCATTATGCTCTTCTTTCAGTCTCTCTTTGATTTCAACCTTCTGCTTTCTCTCATCTTATTTTCCCGGCCTTCTACATTTTTACCTTCATTGTCGTTTTTCCGGGGGGGTTATGTAGAAAACCTCACCCATATAGATTTACAGACAGTAAGGTTGACTGCTGTTTTTAGGTGAGGCTGTTCATTTGTATAAAACATTCTGGTTCTCAGTTGCACTCGTGTCTCTGCCCTTGATGATAAGTTAATAATTCTCCTCTCGTCTCACAGTGTGACATCCATTCATTTAGCCACACTTTTATGCTCAAGGTGAGACTCCCTCAAAGACATTTCTCTTAGGAGAGTATTTGCATAATGCATAATCCTAACAAGTTGCATTGAGAGACTTAATGTCACGAGACACTGCTTCATTCTGTGACAGTTAATTGTGTAACCTCGTAATGGCCACAGAAATTATAAATGATATACATATTTGACAAATTACAAGCTGCAAAGTCTGATTGTGGTTGTTGTGTCTGTTTTGGTCAAAGTGTCCATCGTCTGCCTTGAGTGCCTTATACTGTTTCCCTCTTTATCTCTCTGTGTTCCTTTATCCTACTTCAAACAGCTCAAAGCATTCCCTAGTCTCCTGTTATCCCTGGCCCAACCCTGGCCATGCTCTGGGCCTGTTCTGCTCTCTCTAGTCTCGCTAGACCCTGGGAGAATCTTAATAGCATACTCCTCGCGTCCTCTCTCCTCGCCTGTTTCTCAAAACCCATTGGCTGATAAAGCCAGAGGTCCCTCCCCGACCAAACCTTCTCCTCAAATGGGTTATAAGAAGAAGGCAAGGAGAGAGGACGCGAGGAGTATGCAATTGAGATTCTTCCTCTGTCAGCTGTGTTTACTGTGCTCAGGAGGGTGAAAGGTCACTGATACACTGTGGCGGGGCTGTGTCACATTCTAAAGGGCACTGTCTGTCCTGGAGAGGGCCAGAGCTGCAGGCTGCAACCACACACCGGGATTAGAGGCCACAGCTCCAGGGGCAGCGGTCAGAGGCAGCATGCGGGGGTAGCAAAGGCTCATATTTTATCCCATCACCACTCCTAATGCCGCTTGCCCTCCTGCCCTTCATCCTACCCTCCACCCCCATATCACCCCATCAGGTCACTCTGTGAGGGATTTCAGTAGGCCAGTGGAAGTGCCACAGACAGCCCAGCTTGAGGCACCACCCTGCCTTTTTATCTCTCTCTCGCTTCTCTCTCTCTCCCTTTCTTTTTATCTCCTCCCTCCTTACCTCTGTGTGGAGTAGAAGGTCAGTTCTTTCAGATCCTTCCCAGCAGGGTCATTTCTGTCAGCCAGTCAGGTAGAGGCCCATGCTGTGTCCTGTAGCTTCACCACTACTATCTGTACTGTAATTGAATATACACATACTGTACCACTCAGTCTCAACCTTGACTTGTGACTCATGTTCAGATCTTGTTGTTTATATTGTGTGCCATGTGTAGGCTACAGCTTTCACATTTGAGTGGCTCAATTGAACATTTTCAAGTATAGTACCCCAGCTCTGAGCAGTGTATGTGTCAGGGTTTCCATTAGCCAATAATAGCCGGCTTTTGGCCGATTTAAAAAATGTAAAACACAGATTAATAAAATTGGCAACAGGAAAGAACAAAAAATGCCATTGCGAAATAATACTTTTTTGCTTTTTCATTGATGGAAATACCAGCCGATGTAAATATATTTGACTGGTCATGCTTATCGGTCTGTAGGTTAATTGACATAATTCTGTGGAATTCAATTGGCCCGCGTGTACAGTATATTCGTTATGTATCTTATCAAACGCCTACAGCATACATATACAGAGCCTTTGAGCTGACAATCTGTCAGACATATCAAACAGAGAAAGCATAGACAACGGAAAGCAGTCTTCATCAGTGCGTCGCACACCACTTTGCAATGAGCTGGACGCAGTATGCATTTAAAAAAAGACATGTATACTTAAAGTGGAACTGACAGCATTTTAGCAATATGAAATCTTATTGAAATCTGTTCAGAGAGACCCCAGGAAGAATATGACACTTTAAAAATAAATAAAGAATCTGACAAGCGAGCACTTACAGTATGTATATATGGCCATTTTCACGTTTTCATAAATTCTTAGAAAGTTTGGGAATTAAGTATACTAAGGCACTTGTGAAAACTCATTAGCAATTTAGAGTGGGAAAGCGGCCTTGCGTTTGGACAATTAATAGACACTTCAGTAAATAAAACATGATAAAAACATATGTCTCATCCAGGACCAGAGTCTATGCAGACCGCTGCGCCATTGCCAATCAGAGCTACAATATGCCTTTATGCAAAAAAGCCATTTGCACACAGGCCTGCCATCACTCACTTTGAACTGGACTGTGTGTTTACAGGCAGTTGCAACAGTGTGACTTTAGATCATTAGAACACATTCATCAAAAGTCACAAAGTACACTTGAATATTTCTGCAAATATGTAAACACCACTTGGGAGTCCGCTTACATTTGGGAAATGTACAGTCCTATGGATCAAACCTAATCCTTCAGTTATGCAAGATCAACAACGAATGCTCACCAGAGAAGGATGATCTAATATCTAACGAAGGAACATTAGATAAACCCTCTCAAACCTTTTCAGCTAGTTGCCCATTACAATTGCACTGATAAACGATGGAGAATTGTAACTTACTCGTCCTTTTGCAGCTTGCCTGCCAAAAATGCATGCTTGTCCCAACCAAGCACCCAAAGCTAACTGGCTAAAGTTAGCTAGCTTTCTCTTGGAGTTTTCTACCTCCCACCCCCTGGCAGCCGCAGGTCTGCTAGTCTCTTGATTAAACCCCCCTGTGGCTAAATGAGCGGACATCAAAGGGATCAGTGGGTTGTGGAAGATGTGCTTCTCCCACAGCCCAGATGCCACACCCCTCTCTCGTATGGGCCTCTGCAGCTGCCAGGCCCTCAGTACTGCAGCATAGAAATCAGAGACCCCTGCTGTGTTGAATCTCTCCGGCTGCATGAGGAAAAGCTGCCGATCCAGCCCCAAACTGCCAGCCCTTCTCAACAGAGCACATGCTGGTTCCCTCCAGCTGGACCCCTCCAGCCCAGAGGCCTCTGCACCGCTTTGAGACAGAACACTGCTGCCATGCTCTCCAGGTCCACCAGGCCTTGTCCCCCCTCCTGGACAGGCAGGTACTGCACCGTCACCCTCAACCAGTGATGCCCCCTACCAATTTATGCCATAGGGAGGATGCCACCAAGATGTTGATCAGCACCCTCCCTCTATATCACACTTGGGAGAGGAGTCACTTAAAATTAGTCAGCCTCGACAGGACCGCTTGTATATAGTGTATAGCTGCCCCGACAGAGGGCATCCCTGGCAAATGCCCCACCCTACCCAGACTGGCCTACTGAGCCCTCCCCCACCTTAACCATACAAGAACCCTGGCATGCAACATTTTAACACAGGCCACAAAATTATCCCCACAACCAAAACAAAACAACACATTTAACAGATATTCATGGTCCACCCTATTAAAGGCTTCCTCCTGGTCCAAGTAAACTAGTCGAACGTTCACATTTGAAAGCCTTGACAGGTCCAGCATGTCCCTGATTATGAACAGACTGTCTGTGATTGAGCATCCTGTTACACAGTATGTTTGTTCCTTGTGTACAATAGAGTCCAGGTACGACTTGAGTCTGTTAGCGAGGACCTTGGCAAAGACCTTATAGTCCACACAGAGCAATGCCACAGGCCTCCAGTTCTTTAAGTCGCTCAAGTCCGTCTACAGCTTAGCGGCAGCTCCCCCACGCACTCACGTAACACGCAAAACAAGTCCTGTCCAATCATTTTTATAAAAATCCACTGGCAGACCATCAACCCCTTGGGCACAGCCGGGGGCCATCTGAGAGACGGAAGCCAAGAGTTTGTGAAAGGCCAGGGAAATGTCCATTTCATATCTCTGCGACAGAGAGCGTTTGGGAAGGTCTGTGAGCAGCAGTGGCATGTATTCATGGATGCCAAGGGAAGCCAGGCTTTCCCCAAAGATTGACCAATAAAAAAATGTACGTAAAATTCTCTGTTTCATAATCTCCTTCAATTCGCAAGAGGCTGAATGTACAGTACAGTAGTGGTCCTTCTGTAGCTCAGTTGGTAGAGCATGGCGCTTGTAACGCCAGGGTAGTGGGTTCGATTCCCGGGACCACCCATACGTAGAATGTATGCACACATGACTGTAAGTCGCTTTGGATAAAAGCGTCTGCTAAATGGCATATTATTATGGCCGAAAGTATGTGGACGACGTACTCGCTGTTTGTTTGTTACCTATGCATAGTCACTTCACCCCCACGTACATGTATAGATTATCTCAACTAACCTGTACCCCTGCACACTGACTCTGTGCCCCCTGTATATAGTCTCGTTATTCTTATTGTGTTTTTATTATTTCTCTTTATTTTAGTCTACTTGGTAAATATTTTCTTCTTCTTGATCTGCTCTGTTGTATTCTGCGCATGTGACAAATAAAGTTTGGTTTGACTTATATATCACGGTCGCAAGGCATATGAGCTAACAGGTTATAGAGAAAACAACACAATTATCGTAATATGGCTTTTTTTCCTCTGGCTTCCTTAGTGATTTTACCCACACACCTCTAGTAGTGAGCAGAACCTGAGAACACACAGGTGTTCTTCCCTATACAAATCAGAGAAGAACTCCACAACCTGCTCCCGCATCTCCCCCGCAACAGAAGTGACTTGCCCATCAGACAAACGTAAACAATGGATTTTCTTGGTTTCCCCACTCTGTTTTTCCAAACCAAAAAATAAAGAGCTGGGAGCATCCATTTCCTCAACATGGAAAATCTAGCTCTTACAAGTGCCCTTTTTGCTTTAATCTGAAAAATTACCCTAGGTCCCTGCATAATTCAGATTATTTTGCAGCCCCAACGTACCCTGCCCCACCAGCTCAGCCTCCACCTCACTTATGCTACGCTGAAGCTCCCCCAAAGCTGTATACTGTGTAATCTTGTAAGATCTTTACACCGGGCCCTGGTGAAACAGAAAACTGAGCCATGGCAATGTGATGGTCTGAAAACCCAAGTGAGCGAATGGAGGCCCTCAATAGCCGATTCTTGAATGTATAGATACGATCCAGGCGAGCTGTACTCACCCTACCTCATCCACCTTCACCCACATATACTAACAGCCTACCCTTACACAATACCTTTAAAGAAGAATGTTGACACTCAGGCCCGGAGCAAAAACACTGCGACACCAGCACTAAGGTCTGGGCCATGACCTCCGCACCCTTCCACCAGGCCCCCCGATCCAGTCCATTAATCACAACACTGTGTGTCTCTTGCAAAAACATCATATTCCCCATCTTACCCCCCCCCCCCCGTCTCTGCCACCATTCATGATAAGGGAGCCTAACCTTAAAAGCTCCATAACAGGTGGTATGGAAAACAACAAAATCAGAAACCAGTAGAGAAGCCCATGAAGCCACCGTGCCAGAAAATTACTATCCATTTAAGCAGATTCTGAAGACGCACCCCTGTGAGCCATTTCCTCAGCCTATACCACATCCTGGATGAGAGGACACTAAACCCCTCATTCTTCATTGTGTGTTGTACTGACCTTACAAACCTTCCAGGATCAGGAAAATAAGACACCAGAGGAACCTTCTTTTTCCCTTTTGTCTCCATCCCTTTAGCCTTCAACCTAGAAAGTTCTCTCACCATATATACTGGGCCCTCCACCTGGCTGGCTGTCGGCTCAAGTTCCAATGAGCCGTCTGAATACGAGGCCTCCTCTCCTGCCAACTCATCCCATTCTTCCTCCTCCTCCATTGGCACGGTACCGACCTCCTTCTCCCCCGTCTGCCACTCCAGCACTTACCACCTGATCAGTGCATCCTCCCCAATGACGGGAATTATTTCCTGGGATGAGCCCACCTAGCTTTTGCCCAGCCACTCTTTTTTTCCCTCTTTTCCAACTTTTTCTTCTCCTTAGCCCCACCAGCTTGCTTACCGTTCGCCTCAGACCCAGTACTCACCTCCTACCCACCACCGGAGTCTCCGTTACTACAGAAACCTGCCTCTGCTCATGTTGCCCAGCTGCAAAACCACACTCACCTCCACCAACCCACTAGCTCCCACCCCAGCAAGGGCCGCCCGGACCGTTATGCTGTTCTGCTATTCCAAGGATGTGTAACCGAAGAGAGATACCACGAGTGGGCACAGAATACAAACTGGGATGGATCCCGAGGAAAATGTGGCTTACCAGTGAACCTGCAGGTGTTCATCATTAATACGGTGTCTCAGAAGTTTCCGTCCATGACTGATGCAAACTGAAAAAGCATTAAAGACAGAGTTAATGAGTACTTGAGGTCACCGAGAAAGTCTGGCTTATATCTTCAAAATGCTTTAAATGCTTTATTATTGATCAAATGTAAAAGCATTTACTGTATTTCTTCATCAGCATCTTTATGCTTTCGTTAATAAAATAATGATAAAAATACTCTTTCAAAATGCTGATGTTTATTTAGTTATGGATCCATAATGAATTACTATGGGAATAAATGTAACTGATTTACAGAAATATTTTAACAAAGTTGCCTGATGAAGGCAAACCATTTAGAATCCTCCAATCCTCTTATGCGGTAGCCTACTCCCGGGCATCACGTTGTACAGCGCCATATTTTCCATTCTCTCCTAACGGAAACCCTGCGGGTTCCTTTTTTAAAAAAAATCTCAGAATAGAAACACCATAATATTACATTTCTTAAAATCAATCCCATATACTATGTTATTACAAAAAGGTTTTAAATTCTCTGGTAATTCCAATATGGAAGACTATCAAATGCTTCTCAAAGATGCCCTCTGGTGGTCAAACTAGCACTAACTTGCATTCACAAAAAAAATGGCTGACAATTAGATAACGTGCCACAGAATGCTGCAGCAGCCTTCAAGGTGTGCTGCAGCATGGCACAACTTTTAAAGAAGGAACCACTGTAAGCTACAGTACTGCTTTAACAGCATGGACTGGAATATGTTCCGGGATTCAACCAATGGCATTGAGGAGCATACCACATCAGTCATCGGCTTCATCAATAAGTGCATCGACGACATCGTCCCCACAGTGACCATACGTAATACCCCAACCAGGTTCCATGGAATACAGGAAACATCCGCGCTGAGCTAAAGGGTAGAGCTGAAGCTTACAAGGAGTGGGACTCTACTGGGACGCTTATGAAAAATGCCCTCCGATGAACCGTCCAACAGGCAAAGCGTCAATACAGGACTAAGATGGAATCCTACTCCACTGGCTCTGATGCTCGTCGGATGTGGCAGGGCTTGCAAACTATTACGATCTACAAAGAGAAGCCCAGCCATAAGCAGCCAAGTGACACGAGCCTACCAGACGACCTAAATTACTTATATGCGAGCTTCAAGGCAAGCAACACTGAAGCATGCATGAGAGCTCCAGCCGTTCCGGACGACTATGTGATCACGCTCTCTGTAATCGATGTGAGTAAGACCTTTAAAGAGCTCAACATTCACTAGACAGCAGGGCCAGATGGATTGGCAGGACGTGTATTCAGAATATGCGCTGAGTATGGCACGACAACGCCTATTCCCCCTCCGGAGACTGAAAAGATTTGGCATGGGTCCTCAGATCCTCAAAGTTATACAGCTGCACCATTGAGAGCATTCTTGCTGCACCATTGAGAGCATTCTTGCCACCTGCTATGGAAACTGCTCGGTATCCGACTGCAAGGTGCTACAGAGCGTAGTGCATATGGCCCAGTACATCACTGGGGCCAAGCTTCCTGCTATCCAGTACCTTTATACCATTCTGTGTCAGAGGAAGAACCTAAAAAGCCTTTTGGATCCTAAAAGAGTCTAGTCACCCTAGTCATAGACGGTGCTCTCTGCTATGGCATGGCAAGCGGTGCCGGAGCGCCAAGCCTAGGTCCAAAATGCTCCTTAACCTTTTGGTACTAGGGGGCAGTATTTTCATTTTTGGAAAAAAAAACGTTCCCGTTTTTAAACAGGATATTTTGTTAGGAAAAGATGCTAGAATATGCTTTGGATAGAAAACACTCTAATGTTTCCAAAACTGTAAAGATATTGTCTGTGAGTATAACAGAACTGATGTTGCAGGCGATAGCCTGAGAAAAATCCGGAAGTGCCCCAGGTTTTGAAAGCGCTGCGTTCCAATGACTCCCTATTCAGCTGTGAATGTACCATCAACGAGATTACGCTTTCTACGTATTCCCCAAAGTGTCTACAGCATTGTGACATAGTTTTACACATTTCTGTTGAAGAATAGCCGTAGGCGGCCACATTGCGTAAGTGGTCACATGGTGGCTCCGAGAGAGATTCCCGTGTAAAATACAGAGGTAGCCATTACTCCAATCGGTCCTACCGGAAAAACTAATTGTCCCGACGGATATATTATCAAATAGATATTAGAAAAACACCTTGAGGATTGATTATAAACAACGTTTCCCAAATTCCTGTCGATTATTATGGAGCTAATTAGGAATATTTTTCGGCGTTGTGGTGACCGCAATTTCCGGGCGATTTCTCAGCCAAACGTGAAGAACAAACAGAGCTATTTCGCCTACAAAAATAATATTTTGGGAAAAAATTAACTTTGGCTATCTACCTGGGAGTCTCATGAGTGAAAACATCAGAAGTTCATCAAAGTTAAACGTTTTAATTTGATTGCTTTTCTGATTCCCGTGACAAGGTTGCCTGCTGCTAGCAAGGCATAATGCTATGCTAGGCTATTGAAAAACTTACACAAATGCTTGTCTAGCGTTGGCTGTAAAGCATATTTTGAAAATCTGAGATGACAGGGTGATTAACAAAAGGCTAAGATGTGTCTCAATATATTTCATTTGTGATTTTCATGAATAGGAATATTTTCTAGGGATATTTATGTCCGTTGCGTTATGCTAATTATTGTCAGGCGATGATTATGCTCCCGCATGCGGGTTTGGGAATATTAACAGCTTCTACCCCCAAGCCTTAAGACTGCTACTCACTGTATATTATCTATGCATTGTCACTTTACCCCTCCCTAGATGTATATATTACCTCAATTACCTCGACTAACCTTAACCCCCGCACATTGACTCGGTACCGGTACACCCTGTATATAACCTTGTTATTGAATCTTACCTCTTATTTTTCTTGAAATTGTATTGTTGGTTAAGGGTTTGTAAGTAAGCATTTCACCGTAAGGTATACAGCTTTGGTATTTGGCGCATGTGACAAATACCATTTGATTTGTCTGCACTACCACAAACTGCCTCTCTCTGGACCTTATATGGGCACGCAATCTTTTTGTACCCTATGTCCCCACACTCAGAACACTGCAAGCTAACTTCGCTATCAAACCCTGCGTACCACCCCTCCCCCTGCTTAACCTTGACGTGTAAATTTAGCTGCTTTTCTGCGTTGTTAAGAAGCATTAACACTTGCCTACAAAAGGAGACAAGATGTTTAACAGATTCCACTTGGCACCCAGCCGAGTGAACCACTTGCAAACTCACCAAAACGAACCAACGTCTTGTTATCTGTTCGACCATAACAAAATGGAGGCAGATTAGCCACCACTACTCTTGTCAACTGGGTCGAAAGAAGTGAAATCTGCAAAACAGTCACAAAAATACCACTCGCAACTAGCCGCGCAACAACAACACAACCACTGCCTTGTTCATTCAAATTAAATTAAATCAAATTGTATTTGTCACATGTGGCGAATACAGGTCAAATGCTTCCTTACAAGGCAGCGCAACAGGCACGAGAGGCAGCCCCAAAAATGTTTTGGGGAGGCACATAGGGAGATTGGCGGAGTCAGGCGATAGACCTGAGCCAACTCCCCGTGCTTATTGGAGGAAGCGTAGTACTGGTCAGCCAGAAGAATAAGAAAATCGTTGCACCAATGAACACGTGATGTGTTAACCCTCCACCATAGAAAAAAGGTCAAATGTAGAAGAAAGGGAAAGAAAGCAGAAGGTTGAAATCAAAGAGAGACTGAAAGAAGAGCATAATGCCACATTGATAGCACAGAGACACCTGAAGCCATTTGGTGGAACAGCAAGTGAGAATTAGATTTGTTTTCTGAATAGTAATAAATTCATGTCCCGATAGCAGTTAGAGCACAACTTAGTACACCACACAGCACTCATCAGGAGGCCTTCCATTAGTTTTTCTCAATTGCTAAAACACTAAAACCCATTGGCTGAACAAAGTTCTCAGTTGCCTGGACTCATTTAGCTAATTATGCAGTCTGTTGTCAATACCTTAAACCATTTCACATGGTAAAACACAATTTGCAGATAGACTTTTCAGCAAAACTCTAAACACATTCTCATTCTCAAAACACATTCTGCACTCTCATGCACATGTCATCCATACTGGTAAACACAAGTGGCAACAATCAAATGCAAATGGAGAAAATATGTCATTGATTGAACACAACCACTCAAAATTGATTTAACCTGTTTCAAATGATGCGACACAACCAATATAAGCCAGTTCAGAGAGCAAACAGGTTGTTGAAGGTGGGAAGGAGAAAGTCTGAGAATGGATACTGTAGTACAGTGCATTGTAGGCTGTATACTGTACAATGGACAAATTGTATGGCCCTGAACATTGTGCTTTCCATTTATTAACAGTACTGACTGTTCAATAGATTTTGACTGGTTGCAGGTTCATATCAACAAAGAACAAGAATTACAGTATCAAGGAGACAAAGGACAAGTTTGTGTGATGCAGGATACAGTACTGTAAAATAGGGGTACAAGGAGGAGGAAGAACAAAAATTGCAAAGCAGAGTAGTAATTTCTGATCAATTTTGAGCTACTATGATAGAACATGTTTTCATTCATCAAAAGACAATGATGGAAAAATATGAATATTTCTTTAGATTAACTTCTTGCGTCGAGCCATCCCGGATCCGGTATCGTGACTACAGCCTCAAGCTCATTACCATAACGCAATGTTAACTATTCATGAAAATCGCAAATGAAATTAAATTAATCTATTTGCTTTCAAGCTTAGCCTTTTGTTAACAACACTGCCATCTCAGATTGTCAAAATATGCTTCTCAACCATTGCAAAACAAGCATTTGTGTAACAGTATTGATAGCTAGCATAGCATTTAGCGTAGCATTTAGCATTAGCATTCAGCAGGCAACATTTTCACAAAAACCAGAAAAGCATTCAAATAAAATCATTTACCTTTGAAGAACTTCGGATGTTTTCAATGAGGAGACTCTCAGATAGCAAATGTTCAGTTTTTCCTGAAAGATTATTTGTTTAGGACAAATCGCTCCGTTTTCTGCGTTACGTTTAGCTACGAAAAAAACCTGTATCCAGGATTGTGTAAATCTATCTGCAAGCTCATTAGCATAACACAACGTTAACTATTCATGAAAATCGCAAATGAAATGAAATTAATCTATTTGCTTTCAAGCTTAGCCTTTTGTTAACAACACTGCCATCTCAGATTTTAGAAATATGCTTTTGAACCATAGCTAAACAAGCATTTGTGTAACATTATTGATAGCCTAGCATAGGATTATGCCTGTCTTTCAGCATGCAACATTTTCACAAAAACCAGAAAAGGATTCAAATAAAATCATTTACCTTTGAAGAACTTCAGATGTTTTCAATGAGGAGACTCTCAGTTAGATAGCAAATGTTCCGTTTTTACAAAAAATATTATTTGTGTCGACTAATCGCTCCGTTTTGTTCATCACGTTTGGGTAAGAACAAAAAATAAATAAAAAAAATAATAATATTAAGTCATTAAAACGCAAACTTTTTTCCAAATTAACTCCATAATATCGACAGAAACATGGCAAACCGATGTTTAGAATCAATCCTCAAGGTGTTTTTCACATATCTATCGACGATAAAATCCTTCGTGACAGTTGACTTTCTCTTCTGAAGAAATGGAACACGCATGGACCTACAGATTACGCAATAATTTCAACACAGGACACCGGGCGGGACACCAGGTAAATGTAGTCTCTTATGGTCAATCTTCCAATGATATGCCTACAAACACGTCACAATGCTGCAGACACCTTGGAGAAACGACACAAAGGGCAGGCTCATTCCTGACGCATTGACAGCCATATAAGGAGACATTGGAACACAGCGCCTTCAGAAACTTCATCTTGGTTTCGCCTGTAGCATTAGTTCTGGGGCACTCACAGATAATATCTTTGCAGTTTTGGAAACGTCAGAGTTTTGTCTTTCCAAGGCTGTCAATTCCATGCATAGTCGAGCATCTTTTCGTGACAAAATATTGCGCTTAAAACGGGCACGTCTTTTTATCCAATAATGACATAGCGCCCCCATAGGTTGAAGAGGTTAAAAATGTACTTCTCTCTGAGAATTGTATGTTTTGAACAATGTGTTTTCTATTTTTCGGTGTATTTTTTACTGACTGCTTGTATATCATTTTGATCACTTTGTTTATGATTTGAGAGCAGTGTTTGATTTTGAACACAAGTAAAACTGTTTTGAGGCGAACGTTTCATTTTGCAAGAGGAGTCAGGGGTTATGTAAATAGTGCTTGAAGATGAGGTTTTGTGTTGAATGTTTTCAGGAAATGGAGCAAGGTTTCAGAAATTGTTTGAGCAATTGAGAAAAAATGTAAACTCTGCCACTCTGTGTGTGTGGGAGAGAGAGAGAATTACTATGGACTCTGCTTCAACAGCAATCTCGTAAACATCCTCTACAGCAGGGGTGTCAAACTCATTTCGCATCGTGGGCCACATACGGCCTAGGGAGATGTCAAGTGGGCCGGACCATTAAAATTATACCATACTCTGCTATAAATAACCAAAATATCATGTCTTTCCTTTGTTTTGGTGTAAAGAAGCACAAGAACATTAGGAAAATATTGAAATTTAATGAACTATCCTTTTACAAAACATTTCATGAAACACCTCATATTTCCTTAGACAAATGTGCAATTTACTTTTATCATTCACAAATATGCATTGCAACTGATCCCACTGATTGTACAAAGGCACAAAACTTTAATTGGTACTGAAAAATATAGTAATGCACTTTAAGATTAAATGAGACTTTTAAAGAAAGGAATTTTTAAACCACTTACACATACGCATATAAAATCTAAATGTAATCCCTGCGTACACCTTACAAACTAAGGAGAGTGATTTTAAATGTGTAATGAAGAAAGTGTTCGCCTGTCCTGTAAATCTGTAAACTTCATACATGAAACATACATACACATACAATACATACTGAAAATTTATGGAGTTGTATGAACAGTAGAATTCCATCACACAACTTTTGTTTTGAAGCTGCTGACTAACATTAAAGTGCACATTTTTTAAATCACCACAGTAAGGATTCATCTTCACAGAGCTGTATTCTTTCAATGCAAACAGTATCTAAGGCAGCATTTTAAAGGTGTTAGTCTAGTCTGGACTTGTATTTGTACCTGAAACTTGGCATCTTTTGGCCTGTACAAGTGCATCAACACCAGGTGTCATGTCCTGACTAGCTGTCACTTTCAGAATGTCATTTAAGTGCTTGTTTGTGAGCCTTGAACACATTTTTGTTTTATTGATATTCATCACTGAGAAAATTTGTTCACAAAGGTAGGTTGTCCCAAACATGCACAAAATTTTAGCAGCCAGGGCTGTTAATTTGGGGTACCCTGGTAGTAGATACTGATAAAATCTGTCCAGACCTACAGAGGCAAATTTGCCCTTCAAATCTGCATCACACTGCAAATCAATTATCTCTAGCTGAATTTCGACCGGCAGATCAGAAGCTTTAACTGTGAAAGGTGAGCGAAAAACTGAAAATTCTGTCTCAAGTTCACCAAATACCTGAAAACGTTTCTCAAACTCCCGCAGTAGTCCTGCAATTTTGTCTTTGTACCGTTTCATGTCCGCATCAGGTCTGGTCACACACACATCTCTCAGACAGGGGAAATGAGCAGGGTTGCCATTTGCCAGTTGCATCTCCCACAAAGTCAGCTTCAACTTAAATGCATGTATGTTGTCAGAAAACTGTGTGACAACTTTTTTGCGGCCTTGCAACATTTTGTTCAGATTGTTCAACTGTTCAGTAATATCAACCAAGAATGCAAGGTCCCGTAGCCATTCCTGAGATTGTAATTCCAACACCGGTTTTCCTTTTTCTCCATGAACTGTCCGATTTCCTCTCGTAGATCAAAGAAATGCCTCAGCACAGCGCCTCGGCTTAACCATCTCACTTCAGTGTGGTATGGCAGGCTGTGGGTAATGTTGCTGTCGCTGAGAAGTTTGTCAAACTGACGATGGTTCAGACCTCTGGACCGGATGAAATTTACAGTGCGAACAACCACCTCCATGACGTGGTCCATTTTCAGCGACTTGCAACACAATGCCTCCTGGTGCAAAATACAGTGAAATGTCCAGAAACGATCTCCTCCATTAAGGGCTTGTACTTTGTCTTTGAACTTTGTCGCGACACCTGCTTTCTTTCCGACCATGGATGGCGCGCCGTCTGTAGCCAGGCTGACAGCGCGGGACCAGTCCACTCCAACTCTGTCCAATGCAGCAAGGACAGAGCCGAAAATGTCCTCGGCTGTTGTGTTGTCCATCATCATCTCTGCTATAGTATTCCTCGTCAGGCTAATATTGGCAAAAGCTTGTCGCTTCTCGGGACATACAAGTTCAGCCGCCTTCATCATGCATCGTTTAACAAAGTCACCGTCGGAATACGGCTTCGATGCTAATGCTATTTCGCTAGCAATTAGGTAGCTGGCTTTTACCGCTGCTTCACTGACTTCTCGGCTCTGGATGAAAGTTGACTGCTGTTTCCTCAGACCCGCCAGCAATTCGTTAATCTTATCTCTTCTCAGTTGTCCTTGCAAGCCGTCATATTTTTCGCTGTGATGAGTCTCGTAGTGGCGTCGAATATTATATTCCTTCAATACCGAAACTTGTTGCAAACACACCAAGCACAAAGGTTTTCCGTGCATCTCTGTAAATAAATAGGACGTGGTCCATTTTTCTTTGAAAATTCTACACTCCTTATCTACTTTTCTCCGTTTGGATAACGACATTTTGGCTAATGAGGGTGTAGTGGAGAGGTAGAGACATTAACAAGAGTATTAACAACGTCGTAACAAGCAGCAGATGGCGCATTGATACCGTCTGCTGTTTTCAGTCTGTCTCAGTGATGCGGCTTGTCTTCTACTCTGATGGAAAGAGTGCGCCCCTTAGCGGATAATCCATGAATTGCAGCGAATTAAAAATATTAATTCCATGTCTTTTATGCATTTTTTCCACTTTCAAATTATCCTGCGGGCCTGATCGAACCTCCTTGGGGGCCGGTTCCGGCCCGCGGGCCGTATGTTTGACACCCCTGCTCTACAGTATCATGAACAACAGATTCCAAAAATGTCCTCAGTAAAAACAATATCCCCGGAAAACATCTAATGATCTTCTTACCAAAATACCATATGGCATACCACGTATACATCCTATACACCCTTATTGACAAACAAACAGAACAAAAGTAAAGTCTTTTCAATGCTTTGTCGATTTTCAAAAAAGCTTTTGACTCAATTTGGCATTAGGGTCTGCTATACAAATGGATGGAAAGTGGTGTTGGGGGGGAAAACATATTACATTATAAAATCAATGTACACAAACAAGTGTGCAGTTAAAATTGGCAATAAACACACAGATTTCCTTCCTCAGGGCCGTGGGATGAGACAGGGATGCAGTTTGATCCCCACCCTCTTCAACATACTGTGTATATCAATTAATTGGCGAGGGCACTAGAACACCCGACCTCACCCTACTGGATTCGGAAATCAAATGTCTACTGTTTGCAGATGATCTGGTGCTTCTGTCCCCAACCAAAGATGGTCTACAGTAGCACCCAGACCTTCGGCACAGATTCTGTCAGACTTTGGCCCAGACAGTGCGTCTCAGTAAGACAAAAATAATGGTATTCCAAAGCAGGTCCAGTAGCCAGGACAACAAAAACACATTATACCTAGACACGATTGCCCTAGAGCACAAAGAATTATACCTACTGAGTTGTAAGTATTAACACCACAGGTACAGTTGAAGTCGGAAGTTTACATACACTTAGGTTGGAGTCATTAAAACACATTTTTCAACCACTCCACAAATGTCTTGTTAACAAACTATAGTTTTGGCAAGTAGGTTAGGACATCTAAGTCTAAGACAAGTAAGTCTTCCAACAATTGTTTACAGACAGATAATTTCACTTGTCATTCACTGTATCACAATTCCAGTGGGTCAGATGTTTACATGCACTAAGTTGACTGTGCCTTTAAACAGTTTGGAAAATTCCAGAAAATGATGTCATGGCTTTAGAAGCTTCTATTAGGCTAAATGACATAATTTGAGTCAATTGGAGGTGTACCTGTGGATGTATTTCAAGGCCTACCTTCAAACTCACTGCCACTTTGCTTGACATCATGGGAAAATCAAAAGAAATCAGCCAAGACCAAGAAAAAAAGGAAGAAGAAAGAAGCCACTGCTTCAAAACCGCCATAAAAAAGCCAGACTACGGTTTGCAACTGCACATGGGGACAAAGATCATACTTTTTGTAGAAATGTCCTCTGGTCTGATGCAACAAAAATAGAACTGTTTGGCCATGATGACCTTTGTTATGTTTGGAGGAAAAAGGGGGATGCTTGCAAGTCGAAGAACACCATCCCAACCGTGACGCACGGGGGTGGCAGCATCATCTTGTTAGGGGGGTTCTTTGCTGCAGGAGGGGCTGGTGCACTTCACAAAATAGATGGCAAAGTGGTGATCCTAACTGACCTAAGACAGGGAATTTTTACTAGGATTAAATGTCAGGAATTGTGAAAAACTGTGTTTAAATGTATTTGGCTAAGGTGTATGTTAACTTCCGACTTCAACTGTAACTTCCACAAGGCTGTGAACAATCTAAGAGACAAGGCAATAAGGGTCTTCTACGCCATCAAAAGAAACATTCAACTCGACGTCCCAATTAGGGTCTGGCTAAAAATACTTCTATGGTTGTGGGGTCTGGGGTCCGCTCACCAACCAAGAATTCAAAAAAACACCCATTGAGACACTTCATGCAGAAATCTGCAAATATATACTGTGTGTACAGTGCAAAACCCCAAACAATGCACGCAGAGCCGAATTAGGACTATACCCTCTAGTAATCCAGATCCAGAAAAAGAGCCACCTAAACCACCTAAAAGGAAGGAATGCCCACACATTTCACCACAAGGCCTTCGCCTACAGAAAGATGAACCTAGAAAGAGTCCCCTCAGCCAGTCGGTTCACAATTAGACCCAACCAAATGATGAGATAGCAAAAAGAGAACTATTTGTACCACTGGAAAGATTAAACAAAAAAAACAGAGCAAATTGGAATGCTATCTGGCCCTAAACAGAGAGTACACAGTGGCAAATCCTTGACTATGTACAGACTCCGTGAGCATAGCCTTGCTATTAAGACAGGCCCCCATAGAAAGACAGGCTATGTGCCCGCTGCCCACAAAATGAGGTGGAAATTGAGCTGCACTTCCTAACCTCTTGCCAAATGTACGACCACATTAGAGATGCATATATCCCACAGATCAAACAGACCCACAAATAATTTGAAAACAAATCAAACATTGATGAACTCCTGTATCTGTTAGGCAAAGTACTGCAGTGTGCAGTCACAGCCCGTTGCCATGAGAAAAGGGCAACCAGTGGAGAACAAACAACATTGTAAATACCACCAAAATATGTTTATTTATCTTCCCCTACATCCCCTTCTATTCCTACGACAACTATTTGCACATGTACATAGCTGATAATATAACACTTGAAATGTCTATATTTTTGAGTGCAATATCTACTGTTAAATTCAAATGTTTTTTTTATTTATGTTGTTTTGTTTCTTCTCACTTTTGTTTATTTCACTTGCTTTGGCAATGTAAACACGTTTCCCATGCCAATAAAGCGCCTTTGTGGCGTGCTGAGGAGCGACTGACTCCCCGCCGGAGGGGCTGCTGTGGAACTGGAGCAGGCAGGGCTGGGATTCCTGGCTAACACCACCCCCTCACAGCCCTCCCAAACACAAACAAACACACGCACACACAAACACACACAGCCACTGCAATGCAGGAAGGAGCTTCCCTCTGCCCTGCGTGGGAGAGACACCAATCACTGCCTGACTCTCACCAAGTGAGCTGTGAGGGCGGACTGTTCAGGGAGGGGATCCCTCATTTCTCTCCATCTGCCTCTCTCTGTCTTTCGCTCTGTCGGTTTATTTTTCTCTCTCTCTGTCTCTTTCTCTCTCTCCCTGTCTCTCTCTTTTGCTCTCTCTCTTTTTCTGTATCTCTCTCTCTCTCTCCCTTCCTCTCTCTCTCCCTCCCTCCCATCCGTCACTCCCTCTCTCGTTAACAGGTCTTAAACAGCTAGTACCACACACACATGGAAGATGTGGGTGGAAGGAGGAAGATAAATAAAAGCCTCAGTCTCAACGACTCAATCCAGACTGTTGTGTTTGTGACTTCACAGTGCAGTTAAAGGATTGGTTCACTATTATAGAATGAAATCTCTATTGTTTATGTAATTGGCATGTTATAGAAGGGTCCAGACACTTTTTCAGGGATTTCACTTGGTTTTGGGAAACTTATCCCACCCGCAGTCGAGTTCCTCATTGCTCGTTCTGCGCTATGGGGGCACCGGAGAAACATGAACAAAGGCTCCAAAAACACCCAAATACGTCCTTTTAGAAACGGAAAATCTCTCAGTATAGTGATGCAGGTCTTTAGATGTTGTACACATGAAATTGTATAATTCGGAACTTTATCCGCAACGTTATATTTCATTTTGTGTGACTCGAGCGTATTCCCCTATCAGCTGTGCTGTGCTGGTAAGTTTCTCAAAGCCAAATGAAATCGCAAATGTAGGATTTAAAAAATTGTGAACAACTTGTTTAATGAGTAAGACCTCCCCCTCTTTGTCTTGGTAATTCATTCCAACCTTTGCCCAATCAGCAGTAGGCCTATCTATTTCCAGGTTACTCATGGGAAAGAAGAATGGAAATGGGCCTCTTTAATTGGCTAGATAACAGATGGTGGTTTATGTGGTTACAAAAATCATCACATGCTCCTTTCTGCTTTTTTCCAGTGACTGTTTGATGATGTCAGTGCATTAGGAACAAGCACTGATTAAAATGAATGACACTCATTTGATTTCCCAATTGTCTTTCTGCAGGGGAACCTGGGTTGCATGTTGCTCCAAGATAGTGTCACAAATATGATTGTTTCATGGTGTAACTATAGAGATCTGATGTTTGCACACACCACTGACTGTATTGCCAATATATACTTTTTTTCTCAAATCATTCTTTTTTAAAGCTTATTTTGTGTCTGAAATGTTCATTCTTAATGTAGAGGAAGCAAAGACTTGTAATACTCTCCAAAACGTTTCACCCACAGCCAAGTCCACAGCTGGGAGGCAGACTGCTGTCAGCATATGAGTGTTCCAGGCTCTGACATGTAGCTAAAACTGTGTGTGTGCTCCCATGCTTGTCCGATAAGTATGTGTGTGTGTGTGTGTGTACCTGCAGGGAGTTTGCCAAGGAACGTGAGCGTGTGGAGAAGAGGCAGGAGTTTCTGAAGCTTCGCAGGCAGCAGCAGATCGAGAGGGAGCTGACTGGATACCTGGAGTGGATATGCAAGGCAGGTCAGAATGCCCTCTAATCCCTCTCCTTTTTCATTTTAAGACCTAATACCCCTTTACTTTAATTCTTAAAGTTTACTTCAATATTGCTCAAATTTTTGCTAAAGTTTTAGTTATAGGCAAACATGATTTGATATTATATGCAGTAATCTACCACACATTCTCTTATATATATATATTACATTGTGCTGACTTAGCATTAGTCTAAGGGCTTTATGATATGTAATATTAAGTATGCTGATGGTTTGGAGAGAGAGTGTGTGTGTGTGTGTGTGTGTGTGTGTGTGTGTGTGTGTGTGTGTGTGTGTGTGTGTGTGTGTGTGTGTGTGTGTGTGTGTGTGTGTGTGTGTGTGTGTGTGTGTGTGTGTGTGTGTGTGTGTGTGCGTGCGTGCGTGCGTGCGAACGCGCATTGGTGAAAAAAAGTATACAATTGTCATACTTAAGTAAAAATATGGATAACTTCATAGAAAGTTACTCAAGTAAAAGTGAGTCACCCAGTAAAAAACTACTTGAGTAAAAGTCTAAAAGTATTTGGTTCTAAATATACGGTACTTAAGTATCATAAGTAAATGTAATTGCAAAAATAAACTTAAGTATCAAGAGTAAAAGTATAAATCATTTCAAATTCCTTATATTAAGCAAAGCAGATGGCACAATTTTCTTGTTTTAAAAATGTACAGACAGCCAATGGAACACTCCAACACTCAGACATTATTTACCAAAGATGCATTTGTGTTTTTTGAGTCCGACAGATCAGAGGCAGTAGGGATGATCACGTATTCTCTTGAAGTGTGTAATTTGGACTATTTCCCTGTCCTGCTAAGCATTCAAAATGTAATAAGTGATTTTGGGTGTCAGGGAAAATGTATTGAGTAAAAAGTACAATATTTTCTTAATGAATGTAGTGAAGTAAAGGTTGTCAAAAATATAAAGAGTAAAGTACAGATAACCCCAAAAAACGACTTGTAGTACTTCAAAGTATTTTTACTTAAGGACTTTACACCACTGTGTGTATGTGTTCATTATATGGTGTGTGTGGCTGACACCTGTGTATTTGTTTCAGAGGAAGTGATGCTGGCGGAGGAGGACAAGCACGCTGAAGAGAAGTCCCCTCTGGATGGAGCGTGGTACAAAAGGAAACACAATAACCCAGGTCAGGAGTATAACCAGGGCCCTGAGTTGGTCAAGTCAGACCACCAGATCTGATCAGGGGAAACTCAGTGCCTTGGTTATGAGTTTTATCCAAGTGTCGTCTCCCTGTGTTTTCCCAGGACTGCTTACCCAGTCTCCTCTCTGGCTGTGGCTGTAGATGTGTGAGGCTTTGGGCTGATGCCACCCACCCTCTCTGTGCTAAATATTGTGTGCTGTTGCTTTTATCAAGGCCTTGTTAGCACAACACAGAAATAATCAATGCCCAAGTGTGAACCCACAGTAATTATGGGTGTTGGGGCCACATGTAAATTGTATTACAATGGGAGAGAAGTGCACAGGGCCACAGTTCAGAGAGAGCCTGGCTGGGAGAGTGCGTTTGAGGGAACTGTGTTGCTAGTCGAGTTTGAATGGTCTGTTGAGCTAACAACACCTGAGAGGCCTCCCCTGAGATGCTTGTAGTAACAGTGTTTCACAAGCTATCAGAGATGTGAAGGGCTCAAGTTGTGTGCTGCTGATGGAAGTCCTGTAGTAGTGCCCTGAGAGCTGCTGTCATATCCATCAAACACACATACTGTGTATACATTATCTCCCTCGAACAAACTACACTAAGATACTTTTCACAAGGAAATCTGGTGTGGTACTAACCCAAAGTATTGTTCTAATGTGTGTTCAGTGTTGAAAAGGGCAAAGAAGAGCAAGAATGACCTGATCAATGCTGAAGAGGGCGAGGACCACTTCACTGACATCTCATCTGTTGGTAAGGCCAACGCCCGTGACTCGGACCTCTTGATCAACGTGTCAGCTTTCACACTGCTCACTGCTGTATTCTGTTCTACCCAATGATTTCTATACACTAGATGACTGATGCAGGGCCACCGTCCTGGCCATCTTGGCACCCCCACCATTGTAAAACGATTTTAGAAGCTCTAGAAATGCATGTATTAATGGAGAGCTTGGGAGGTTGTATATATAAGGTTGTACCTGCCCAAAAGATGATTCTGAGATAATTAGCATTAACGTTCCGAAACTTAATTGGTTTGAATGGTGTCATCAATTTTTATCTTGTATTCTTTTGAACTTGGCAACATGAATTGGGGATATTTAGAGTACTACATAGAGAGGACATGGAAAGAACAAGGCAATAACTACATTTGACTAAAATGCAGCTAGAACCGCATAGTCCCAAGCTCTCATAATGTCTACATTTTGTTTTTCGACACATTCTTTCTATTAAAGACACCTTAATAAATCATTTACATTTATATACCTCTACTAGCTGTCTCATGTCACCAAATTCTGTCTCAAATGCAGCCTGGAACAATCTTTTTCTTTGACTGTGCTTCAACTGAATGATGTTGCATATCGAATCATTTGTTTGTCTTTTGATTAGATTGTGGTGGTATTGGGCCTACTTCCTACAATGTGTATCAATTTGGGTTAAATACTAGCCTTCATAATGCAATAAGTAACTCAAATTTCTATACTTCCCAGTATGTGACATAAAGAATTCCTGGTTTTATCTATTCTGTTAGACAACTGCCCTTTAAGAATGACTAATGTCAGAAGCATTGCAATAGACTCTTATTTAAACAATTATAAAGTAATAATAAAATAATCTCCAACTGTTCCCTGCTTTTTTTCAGATAGCTAACTATGTGTTTGAACTCCTCAGTCCCCCTGAATAAGTGATTATTTATACTCCTCAATTAGATCTGCATCACTGTACAGTAATTAAAGGGGAGTAGGTGGTTTGGCTCAGTATTAGAATCCCATACAAAAAAATATATGACAGGGAGAAAGGAAAGGGAGATGGAGGGAGAAAGCGAAAAAGAGAGAGGGGAAAAAGGCACGCCTGACTTGGTGCTCAGTTTATGAGGCTCCACACCCGAGTTACATTTGGAGATGAAAATAGCCCAGGAAATGATGATTCTCACTCTCCTCCTGGGCCACTAACGAGATGCTAATAGAACCATTTTTCACTTTTCTTTTTTTGGTCCAGCCTCAAATTTGTGTTTAATTTAAGTTACAGATGGTTTATTATGGTCCAGGGGCTGGGAGGTGGAGGCAGGGGAGAAGGGAGGAGGGCAGTGCACAGAGTTCTCTATGGATGAACTAGCCAGGACACTGAGAAGATACTGAAGAATATGATGCAGAATTATTAAAGAGAAATGTAAAGGCAAATCTGCTTACGGTCATATTACAAATGCCCTCTACTTCACATACAAGTTGCTGTATTTGGCCTGCTATGCTGTGGTTTGATTGAGCCATAGTGCACATTTTTGGGGTTTATTAGCTGTGATTTTGAATCTTTCCTCTCATTAAGTCTAATGACGTTTCGAGGCGGTCCCCGCCAAGTGAAAACTTTCAGGTCATGAAGTGACATCAAAGTGATTTCATTGAGTCATACGGAATTGATGACTGTGTGACTTTATCTCCAGTTTGTGTGCTGTTCCCACCACTGTTCCTCCAGGGTCTCCGTTCGCCCGGGCCAGCCTGAAGAGCAGCAAGAACGGCAGTGCCTCCTACTTCCGGAGGAAAGAGAAGCGGCTCCGCTTCACCATCAGACACCTGGTCAAGGCTCAGAGCTTCTACTGGACAGTGCTGTGTCTGGTGGGCCTCAACACACTGTGTGTGGCCATCGTCCATTACGACCAGCCTGAGTGGCTCACATATGCACTGTGTAAGTCCTGCCCAACACCCGACCTGCGTGGGAGTGAATACTGTACCATTTGTTTTCCTACCATCGCCAACAGGACGTATCGTTCTATTTATTTGCTGTTTGTACAATTGAAACCATCTAAATTGTGTTAGTTGTATTGAAACAGTGCCTTCACGTCAGACATCAGGGCGGAACTGTGTGTTATTCCATCTCCCTTGCAGATTTGGCAGAGTTTGTATTCCTGGGCTTGTTTCTGACTGAGATGTCCATGAAAATGTATGGACTAGGACCCATGAGCTACTTCCATTCGTCTTTCAACTGTTTTGACTTCGGAGTAAGTCAGACAGCGATCCAATCGAACCTGCACTTCTGAAATGTTTTATAGTAGAGAATGACATTGCATTGCATTACATTAGAGAGAACGCACATTTTTTGTCATTTAATGTACTCTCCTCCCAGGTGATTATAGGCAGTATTTTTGAGGTGATCTGGGCAGTTGTGAAACCTGGGGCCTCCTTCGGCATCAGCGTCCTGAGAGCTCTCCGTCTGCTTAGGATTTTCAAAGTCACTAAGTGAGCGATCCGTTACACCCTGATCCAAAACACGACATGATCACCTGTACATGACTCAATGGTATACCACTATCACCTCCTCATTCCTCCTCTTCATCCCCCTGCTGTAGGTACTGGAACTCTCTGAGGAACCTGGTGGTCTCTCTACTCAACTCCATGAAGTCCATCATCAGCCTGCTGTTCCTCCTCTTCCTCTTCATCGTGGTGTTCGCCCTACTGGGCATGCAGCTCTTTGGGGGACTGTGAGTCCACCCTTATTGCCTCTCACAGTAACCGTTCCTGTCCAGTACACACACTGTACTGTATTATTCATGGGCCCAGATTATCCATGGTGATACTCAACATTAGACAGGTCCATTGTTGTTCGCATTACCATTTAGCTTGTGATACAATATAGATGTGCTTTGTTTTTACTACAGTACCTTGTTGCTCTAGTAGTATGGAGAGGAGAGAGTAACAGCAATGAAAGGCAAGGATTTCATCCCCCCACTCTTTGAATTATTGAGCCCACTCAGAAACATAGTAGATGGTCTCGGTGTTGTTCAATGGAGCAGGTGGCCTCTGTGTTGTTCAACTGAGTAGGTCTCTGTGTTGTTCAACGGAGTAGATGGCATCTGTGTAGTTCAATGGAGTAGATGGTCTCTGTGTAGTTCAATGGACTAGATGGTCTCTGTGTTGCTCAACAGAGTAGAAGGTCTCTGTGTAGTTAATAATCCCGATAAATGCAGAAGCACTCCAGTCATGTGATCTAAATGCACAAGTGGCAGGCAGAGAGGACATTACGAACAATAGATGCATGCAGTTGATCCAAAGAGAAATGACACTTGGCAGGCCTTGAAATGCCCAGCCTGGGAGTATGAACTACAGTACAATCACTCCCTGACATAATGGAAGCAGGATCTCTGTGTTGTTCAGGCTCTTCCAGTGTAGTGTTCAGTCAGGCTGTGTGCTGTTCATGGTCTTTCAGTGCAGTGTTCAGTGAAGATGTGTGTTCAGGCCCTTCCAGTGCAGTGTTCAGTAAGGATGTGTGTTCAGGACCTTCCAGTGCAGTGCTCAGTCAGAGATAGATTAAGGACTAGTGGTTGTGAAGCTGCTTCACCCAGCCAGATCCAGCCAAAGCCTGCCCACTTCAAGCAGACCAGGAAATGTATGCTAGCCAAATCCACTTGAGCTGAGGTGTCCCATCCAGGTGCATGGATCATTATTCAGTATGCACTCTTTGAATAGAATTCATATTCAACATCATGCCTGTCCTAGTCAAAATAAAATAAACACATTTAGTGGGATATATACAATATTAGATGAACCCTATACAGTAAGTCACTTGTTTTATCTATTGTGTAATATTGTATTGATCTGTTGTATTTTATGATGATTCGTTTGCACAGACACACATATTTTTACCTCACAGTAGAGTGGAGGGTTTTCTGCAGACCTGCATTGTCTTTTCTCTAGGTGGGGAACTAATGAGAGCTGTACTAACGAATATCCGTCTATGCACCAAAGGATTTCAAGAAGCAGAGAGAGGACACACTTTGTTTGCTTTCTGCATGGTTCTCATTGTTGGAAGGTGTAATGAGGTCCCTGTAGATTCTTACAGAGCAATACAGAATATCAAGATTAGCACAAGTTGTTGTGAAATCAGCCTTGACGGAGAGGTTTACGGGAGCCAACCGAGCTGTTAGGGCTCTGACAGTGGCAAGATGTACGATGCCTATTGTGCTGGACCAACACAATAATAAACTAGGACTAAGTGGGGCTCTTCTCATCTTCTCAATTTCCTTGGTGATGAGGGATTATCTAGAGTGTGAACCTGTGTTCTAACCTGTGTTCTAACCTGTGTTCTGTGTTTCTTCCTGCAGGTTTAATTTTGACGAGGAGACGCCAACAACCAACTTTGACACCTTTCCAGCAGCCATTCTCACAGTTTTCCAGGTGAAGTTCACAAAAGAAGCTAAATGAAGTTGGATTTTTGTCTTCCTTTTGAAATGATTTCATGCTACAACTACTGTAATACCATTAGCGAGATCCGTGTAACAATGTGTTTGTGTGTCTCCCAGATTCTGACAGGAGAGGACTGGAATGCGGTGATGTATCATGGGATAGAGTCCCAGGGGGGCGTGCGCCGGGGAATGTTCTCCTCCATCTACTTCATTGTTCTCACCCTGTTTGGAAACTGTATCCTCTCTGGATGATCGACCTGCATTGATTAACCTGATTAACTGTCAAGCATCACGACTTCAGAGCTCTGTGATAGTATCATGATTTAGCATTGATTTGTAAGCTATAAGAATATATATATATATCCACACTGTATAAGATCCAATGTAAATATTGATTGACTCATTAACCGTTTGGATTTTCCTGACCCCTCACTGATCAGACACTCTCCTCAATGTCTTCTTGGCCATCGCTGTTGACAACCTTGCAAACGCACAGGAGCTCACTAAGGTAGAGTACATACTGCAGTAGGGCTTCCAGCCTCTGTGTTCTGTGACTGGAACCTCCCCTCCCTGGAGTCCCTGGGAACCCTGGATAGAGAGACAGAGAGACGTGTTCCCCTGATGATCCGTCACGAAAGTCAGCTGTCTGATCAAATGCCATGAATTTCATTCCCGTATTTATGTTTGTTGAATATGGCAGTGAATATTCCTATTAGGATATATAGTGCCTTGCTTTATTGGTTCCTTAACCCTGTCGCACGGGGCCGTTCTGGGATGACGGATGTTTGTCCTGGTCAATAACTCAAGGTAATGAACCTCCCAACTGGTTGTAGGATTTGCGACCATTCATAATAATACACCTATGGGGAAGAGGTTTAAATCTTTGCGGCCACACCAGAGAGAGGTGAAGGCCTTTTTTTTGGCTTGTGGCAGGGCTTATCATCATGGAACCATTGATGGCCCACCTACCCACCCCTGAGTGGTCTCCGTTCCTCACTGTGTTTGTGCTCCTCAGGATGAGGAAGAGCAGGAGGTGGCCATCACCAAGAAGATGGCCCTCCAGAAGGCCAAGGAGGTCAAGGAGGTCAGCCCCATGTCGGCCGCAAACATCTCCATCACAGCGTAAGTCATGATCAGGCGTTTGATACAGTTTCCCCCTTGCTACCCCCCTGCTCTCCCTCTCTCATACCCCTCCCTCAGATCAAACTTCCCTCCCTCACACCCCCTTTCACAGATCAAACCTCCCTCACACCCCCGTCACAGATCAAACCTCCCTCCCACCCCCTCCCACAGATCCTCTCCCCCTCCCTCACACCCCCTTTCACAGACCAAACCTCCATCACACCCCCTCTCACAGATCAAACCTCCCTCCCTCACACCCGCTCCTACAGGTCAAACCTCCCTCCCTCACACCCCCTCCCACAGGTCAAACCTCCCTCCCTCACACCCCTCCCACAGATCCTCCCTCCCTCCCTCACACCCCCTTTCACAGATCAAACCTTCCTCACACCCCCTTTCAGAGATCAAACCTCCCTCACACCCCCTCCCACAGATCAAACCTCCCTCCCTCACACCCCTTCCCACAGATCAAACCTCCCTCACACCCCCTCCCACATATCCTCCCTCCCTCCCTCACACCCCTTCCCACAGATCAAACCTCCCTCACACCCCTCCCACAGCCCTGCCTCCCAGACACACCACACTGTCTCCCACTCCTGAGAGATGCTCTTTTATATTGAAGTGTGTCTACATGGGATTGTATCTGTTGTTTGTGGCTTTATGTTGTGTTATTCTGTCTGGACAGCCATTTCTTTCAGTTGATTGTGCTCTTCTGAGGAGTTACATAGGATTTAACCCTTCTGTTCCCAATGTCTGTTGTTTTGATAGATCATGTGTTCTCTCTGAGTCACTGAAGGGCTCAACGTTGTAAGTGTGTTGAGAAGCAGTTGATAAAAGGCTTAATGCCTGCTAAGACCTTGACTAGGGTCAGAGACACCTTAATACTCTGGCTCCCACCCCACATAGGCTACACAGCATCCTGTACACAGGCCAACATGGAGCGGAGAGGGCAATGCCAGCAAGGTAATTTCCTCAACAGTGTGCCCAGATTGTGCATGCAACGCTGTACATTCAGACACATGGTTCTGGTGACAGGGGAACCTCTGGTGTATGCCTTTGTTGGAACCCTTACCACTAATCTCTCTTGGAATGACAGGCACTTAAAGTGAAATGTAAATTGAGCGAAAAAGAAATAGATAGTCCACATAATATTTGGCACATTTCAGTCATTGTATGGGCACCGTATCCTTGTATTGCCATTCACCAGTATGTACTGTATAACACCTGTAATTAGTGTATTCATAGTCGACGGTAGCAGGATATGTGATTCTGTCATTGTTTTAAATGTTTTGTCTTAAATGCTTCAAAGCACTGTTTTATCTTGTTATTTAAAAAAAAATGTAATGTAGCCATTGGTTTGTTGAATCTTCTTATTAATATCGGCTTTGGGAATTTCTTCCTCCGCATTTCCTCAACGGAAATATGCGTGTAATGTATAATTGGACTTGAAATATGGCCCCTATAAATTGGTCTCTGCAATGCCAAATAGGACTCTTTTCGCTACTTGTCTTGGAGGTTGAAAGTCTCAAAGCTGCTCCTCTCGTTCCTTTGTTAACTCATTCTGTTGGTCTCAAACTGAGACTCCCGTTGAGTTGACGTGCAGTGGGAGAGTCAGGGACAGACAGGCGGACGGCTGGACAGCGGGTGCCCTGTCCTCCTTCTGACCCTGACCTCTCCCCCTCTTTTGTTCTCCCTCCCCCTGTCGTTTTTTTTTGCATGTGCAGTTTTGTAAAGCAAAATCAAGGTGCACTCTCTAGCAGCTCGTCCGTCTGCAGCGTTAATTCACTGTGAGTGTTTACTCTCCGTTACACTTTACCTCATCACCCTCCTCCTCCTCCCTAGCTTGGGTCCTATACTGTATGTACAGTACCACAATTCTTCTATTGTTTGTGCCAGAGCGCAAACACACTGCACCTCCCCTCCCCTCCCCTCCGTCTCCCCTTTGACTCCCAGCTGTTTCTCCTGAGCATTGAGCCATACCATTGTGAGTTTCCCTCTGTGTTGAATTGTAGCAGATGAATGTGGCAGCCTTTTTTCCGTAACAGGTATTATGAGATTTGTATGCTCGTTTTGTATGTACGTTCGCTGTGATTGATACTGTCCATCTGCACTTGTTGTTAGTGACTGAACTCACCTCATGACCTCCCTCTCTAAAGAATGACTTTACAGCCCTCCTATTTTTACCTCTTCATCTCAGACTGAGATGATCTCCCTCTCTCTCATCGCTGTACTGTGTCCGTGTACTCAACGGTGGTCTGAGCAGACAGAGTATACTGGGGTGGTTTTCAAATCAAATGTATTTATTAATTTATCCGTTATTTTTGACCAGGTAAGTTGACTGAGAACACGTTCTCATTTGCAGCAGCGACCTGGGGAATAGTTACAGGGGAGAGGAGGGGGATGAATGAGCCAATTGTAAACTGGGGATTATTAGGTGACCTTGATGGTTTGAGGGCCGGATTGGAAATTTAGCCAGGACACCGGGGTTAACACCCCAACTCTTACGATAAGTATAGCTCTTCTTACATCAGATGATATCTCAAAGTGCTGTACAGAAACCCAGCCTAAAACCCCAAACTGCTATCAATGCAGGTGTATAAGCACGGTGGCTAGGAAAAACTCCCTAGAAAGGCCAAAACCTAGGAAGAAACCTAGAGAGGAACCAGGCCGGGTGGAGATTATAACGTTCATAGATGACCGGCAGGGTCAAATAATAATAATCACAGTGGATGTCGAGGGTGCAACAGGTCAGCACCTCAGGAGTAAATGTCAGTTGGCTTTTCATAGCCGATCGTTCAGAGTATCTCTACCGCTCCTGCTGTCTCTAGAGAGTTGAAAACAGCAGGTCTGGGACAGGTAGCACGTCCGGTGAACAGGTCATGGTTCCATAGCCGCAGGCAGAACAGTTGTGTTGTGCTGCTGGGCTGGGTTAGGTTGGGCTGGGCTGGCTGGGTTGAGCTGGGCTGGGTTGTGTGGGTTGGGCTGGGCTGGGTTGACAGCAGGCTCGTGCCGTATCAAGCAGACTGCGAGACGCTCTCTGTCGCTGGCACTCAGTGAGTCAGAAGTTCCTTTTGAGCAGCTCTGTAAAGGCCACCATGTACCTTACGACCAGATGCTACAGCCAGGCAGCTGGAGAGGCAAAACACAAGCGCGCACACACACACCCTGCCTGTAACGCCAGAGGCCCTTTGTTTGTCAAAGTGCCATGTCCCTCTTTTATATTAGGGACTAGTTTTTCTCATTACTAGAAGGTAAGGATTGGAAGGAAGGTAACTTGGGGGTAGGATTGTTTAAGATATAGTCAAGTACTAAGTCTACTTTCTGCAGTGCCGTTCATTTGTCTTCTTTATTTTCAGTTCTACTCCCAGTGAAGTAAGTCCTTTGGTGTCTGTGTTATGTTGTCGCCTCGTGTTTCTCCTCTGTCAGTCTTTCTAAGCTCTTGTTTTCCCCTGTGTCTTTCTTTCCAATGTCTCCTAGCCTGTTAATGCCTCTTAGTCTGTCCCTGGTGTGTTTCAATGTGCTCCTTCATGTGTTGTAGGAGTTATGTCTGCTCCCCAGTCCATCACTACTTGAGGTAAACTAACTTACTGTACGATGGCCATGACAATCTATTTGTATAACATAACATAACTTCCTGGTGATGAACATCATCCTCATGTTTACAGGATGGAATAAACATCTTGTCTTGCTTCTTTACTTTGCCCTACATTAGCTTGATCATTCCCTCCTTGTAGTGTACCGTACACGATACTGTAAATTCACTCAAATAATCCCCTGCCAGCTCTCCATTCACCCCTAACCAGATACCTCAGTTTAGAGCTTACTCTGTTCTCAGTGTACTACATGGAGGGTAAGTAGCGGAGGGTAGATTGGAGCCCTGGGGTTTAACATTCCCACAATTCTAGCACGGGTAGACACGGTAGTCGTTTTCATGCCGTTGTACCCTATGAAAGTTAATTCTGCTTTCTACACAGTGGAGGAAGTCACGTGGGATGTATCTGTATAAGGGTGGTCTATATGGCATCGGTAGACTACTGATTTGCAATGCATGTGTTCAACCATTTCAAAGTGCTCTACAGACATTGACAGGGCAAGTCAACTGAAGCATGCTTGGCCTGTCCATATAGTCTCTCTTTTTACATGTGGTAATGGAGAGAGACTGTTTTTCTGTGAATTAACCACCATTGCACTTCCATACTGTATGTCATTCAGCATGCAGGGGTTTATCTGTTATGACGTGTGATGTATTCTAGAATTATTATTTTCAAATACATGAAATACATATCAATCGCGCAGTAAAAGACAGGTTCAATGTACCCTGATAAAGGTGAACTGCCCTGTCTGTCCACCTGCAGTAAGGAGCAGCAGAAGTCTCTGAAGATGATGTCAGTGTGGGAGCAGCGAACCACTCAGCTGAGGAGACACAACCTGCGGGCCAGCAGTGAGGCCCTGTACAGTGAGCTGGACCCTGAGGAGAGGCTTCGTATGTCCTCCGCCCTGCACATCCGCCCTGACATGAAGACCCACCTGGACCGGCCCCTGGTGGTGGAACCCCATGACGGCCCCGGCCCTATGGGCCAACACAAGCCCCGGACCCCTGAGGAGACGGATACCCCTGAGGACCCGGCCGGCCCCCAGCCACGCAGGCACCACCGCCACCGGGACAGGGAGAGACCCATCGACGAGGCCAATGAGAATGGCAATCCAGGCAAAGAGGGTAGGCACCATGTCCACCACAGTCGTAGCAAGGACCCAGATGGCACCCGGGGCAAGGAGGGGAAGAGTGAGCGGTCGCGCAGCCGAGAGGGGGGCAAGAGGCACCACCACCAGACCTTAGTGGATGAGGGAGGAGGAGGGGGGACGGGGGAGAGAGAGCACCGCCACCACCACTCCCACAGACAGGCCAGAGAGGGCAACGGCACTGTCAACAGTGGAGGTAAGGGCGAGCGCAGGTCACGCCACAAAGATGGCCGCTCGGGAGAGAGGTGCTCCAGGGGAGAGAACGGAGCCAATGGGGAGAGGAGGAGACACAAGACCCACGGCTCAAGGGGCCAGTCCACACTGGAGGGAGAGGACCACAGTGAGAGAGAGAAGGGGAGGGGCCTCAGGTAAGACTGGCTCTGTCCCTGGCTGTCTCTGTTACTTTATTGTAACATTATTTTAGAGGAGTAGATGTGTCTACCTCGTACCAGAGCTCCGTGACTTGTGATCTATGGTAATTGTATCTGTTTCCCAGGGACAGATATGTGGAGTCTGAGGGCGACTCCCTGGCCATCAGCCCCCAGCAGGACCCTGGAGATCAGAGGTGGGGCACAGAGGGACCTGAAGACTCCGACAACCAGAGGAACGTCAGACGGACTGGACAGACGGCCGTCAACATCCCCCCTGTCACCATCACCCCCCCACCCGGGGAGACTACCCTTATACCCAGTCAGTATCAATCTTAACACTAACCCTTATCCCCAGTCAGTATCAATCTTAACAGTAAACCCTTATCCCCAGTCAGTATCAATCTTAACACTAAACCCTTATCCCCAGTCAGTATCAATCTTAACACTAAACCCTTATACCCAGTCAGTATCAATCTTAACACTAACCCTTATCCCCAGTCAGTATCAATCTTAACACTAACCCTTATCCCCAGTCAGTATCGATCTTAACACTAAACCCTTATACCCAGTCAGTATCAATCTTAACACTAAACCCTTATCCCCAGTCAGTATCAATCTTAACACTAAACCCTTATCCCCAGTCAGTATCAATCTTAACACTAACCCTTATCCCCATTCAGTATCAATCTTAACACTAACCCTTATCCCCAGTCAGTATCAATCTTAACACTAACCCTTATCCCCAGTCAGTATCAATCTTAACACTAACCCTTATACCCAGTCAGTATCAATCTTAACACTAACCCTTATACCCAGTCAGTATCAATCTTAACACTAAACCCTTATCCCCAGTCAGTACCAATCTTAACACTAAACCCTTATCCCCAGTCAGTATCAATCTTAACACTAAACCCTTATCCCCAGTCAGTATCAATCTTAACACTAACCCTTATCCCCATTCAGTATCAATCTTAACACTAACCCTTATCCCCAGTCAGTATCAATCTTAACACTAACCCTTATCCCCAGTCAGTATCAACCTTAACACTAACCCTTATCCCCAGTCAGTATCAATCTTAACACTAACCCTTATCCCCAGTCAGTATCAATCTTAACACTAACCCTTATCCCCATTCAGTATCAATCTTAACACTAACCCTTATCCCCAGTCAGTATCAATCTTAACACTAACCCTTATCCCCAGTCAGTATCAATCTTAAACACACTAACCCTTATCCCCACAGTATCAATAAACCCTTATCCCCAGTCAGTATCAATCTTAACACTAACCCTTATACCCAGTCAGTATCAATCTTAACACTAACCCTTATACCCAGTCAGTATCAATCTTAACACTAACCCTTATACCCAGTCAGTATCAATCTTAACACTAAACCCTTATCCCCAGTCAGTACCAATCTTAACACTAAACCCTTATCCCCAGTCAGTATCAATCTTAACACTAAACCCTTATCCCCAGTCAGTATCAATCTTAACACTAACCCTTATCCCCATTCAGTATCAATCTTAACACTAACCCTTATCCCCAGTCAGTATCAATCTTAACACTAACCCTTATCCCCAGTCAGTATCAATCTTAACACTAACCCTTATACCCAGTCAGTATCAATCTTAACACTAACCCTTATACCCAGTCAGTATCAATCTTAACACTAAACCCTTATCCCCAGTCAGTATCAATCTTAACACTAAACCCTTATCCCCAGTCAGTATCAATCTTAACACTAACCCTTATACCCAGTCAGTATCAATCTTAACACTAACCCTTATCCCCAGTCAGTACCAATCTTAACACTAAACCATTATCCCCAGTCAGTATCAATCTTAACACTAAACCCTTATCCCCAGTCAGTATCAATCTTAACACTAACCCTTATCCCCATTCAGTATCAATCTTAACACTAACCCTTATCCCCAGTCAGTATCAATCTTAACACTAACCCTTATACCCAGTCAGTATCAACCTTAACACTAAACCCTTATCCCCAGTCAGTATCAATCTTAACACTAAACCCTTATCCCCAGTCAGTATCAATCTTAACACTAACCCTTATCCCCAGTCAGTATCAATCTTAACACTAAACCCTTATCCCCAGTCAGTATCAATCTTAACACTAACCCTTATCCCCAGTCAGTATCAATCTTAACACTAACCCTTATCCCCAGTCAGTATCAATCTTAACACTAAACCCTTATCCCCAGTCAGCATCAATCTTAACACTAACCCTTATCCCCAGTCAGTATCAATCTTAACACTAACCCTTATCCCCAGTCAGTATCAATCTTAACACTAACCCTTATACCCAGTCAGTATCAATCTTAACACTAACCCTTATCCCCAGTCAGTATCAATCTTAACACTAAACCCTTATCCCCAGTCAGTATCAATCTTAACACTAACCCTTATCCCCAGTCAGTATCAATCTTAACACTACACCCTTATCCCCAGTCAGTATCAATCTTAACACTAATCCCTTATCCCCAGTCAGTATCAATCTTAACACTAAACCCTTATCCCCAGTCAGTATCAATCTTAACACTAACCCTTATCCCCAGTCAGTATCAATCTTAACACTAACCCTTATCCCCAGTCAGTATCAATCTTAACACTAACCCTTATCCCCAGTCAGTATCAATCTTAACACTAACCCTTATCCCCAGTCAGTATCAATCTTAACACTAACCCTTATCCCCAGTCAGTATCAATCTTAACACTAACCCTTATCCCCAGTCAGTATCAATCTTAACACTAAACCCTTATCCCCAGTCAGTATCAATCTTAACACTAACCCTTATCCCCAGTCAGTATCAATCTTAACACTAAAACCCTTATCCCCAGTCAGTATCAATCTTAACACTAACCCTTATCCCCAGTCAGTATCAATCTTAACACTAAACCCTTATCCCCAGTCCCAGTCAGTATCAATCTTAACACTAAACCCTTATCCCCAGTCAGTATCAATCTTAACACTAACCCTTATCCCCAGTCAGTATCAATCTTAACACTAACCCTTATCCCCAGTCAGTATCAATCTTAACACTAAACCCTTATCCCCAGTCAGTATCAATCTTAACACTAACCCTTATCCCCAGTCAGTATCAATCTTAACACTAACCCTTATCCCCAGTCAATCAATCTTAACACTAACCCTTATCCCCAGTCAGTATCAATCTTAACACTAACCCTTATCCCCAGTCAGTATCAATCTTAACACTAAACCCTTATCCCCAGTCAGCATCAATCTTAACACTAACCCTTATACCCAGTCAGCATCAATCTTAACACTAACCCTTATACCCAGTCAGTATCAATCTTAACACTAACCCTTATACCCAGTCAGTATCAATCTTAACACTAACCCTTATCCCCAGTCAGTATCAATCTTAACACTAACCCTTATCCCCAGTCAGTATCAATCTTAACACTAAACCCTTATCCCCAGTCAGTATCAATCTTAACACTAAACCCTTATCCCCAGTCAGTATCAATCTTAACACTAACCCTTATCCCCAGTCAGTATCAATCTTAACACTAAACCCTTATCCCCAGTCAGCATCAATCTTAACACTAACCCTTATCCCCAGTCAGTATCAATCTTAACACTAACCCTTATCCCCAGTCAGTATCAATCTTAACACTAAACCCTTATCCCCAGTCAGCATCAATCTTAACACTAACCCTTATACCCAGTCAGTATCAATCTTAACACTAACCCTTATCCCCAGTCAGTATCAATCTTAACACTAACCCTTATACCCATTCAGTATCAATCTTAACACTAAACCCTTATCCCCAGTCAGTATCAATCTTAACACTAACCCTTATCCCCAGTCAGTATCAATCTTAACACTAACCCTTATCCCCAGTCAGTATCAATCTTAACACTAAACCCTTATCCCCAGTCAGTATCAATCTTAACACTAACCCTTATCCCCAGTCAGTATCAATCTTAACACTAAACCCTTATCCCCAGTCAGCATCAATCTTAACACTAACCCTTATCCCCAGTCAGTATCAATCTTAACACTAACCCTTATCCCCAGTCAGTATCAATCTTAACACTAACCCTTATCCCCAGTCAGTATCAATCTTAACACTAACCCTTATCCCCAGTCAGTATCAATCTTAACACTAAACCCTTATCCCCAGTCAGTATCAATCTTAACACTAACCCTTATACCCAGTCAGTATCAATCTTAACACTAAACCCTTATCCCCAGTCAGTATCAATCTTAACACTAACCCTTATCCCCAGTCAGTATCAATCTTAACACTCTAAACCCTTATCCCCAGTCAGTATCAATCTTAACACTAACCCTTATCCCCAGTCAGTATCAATCTTAACACTAAACCCTTATCCCCAGTCAGCATCAATCTTAACACTAACCCTTATACCCAGTCAGTATCAATCTTAACACTAACCCTTATCCCCAGTCAGTATCAATCTTAACACTAAACCCTTATCCCCAGTCAGCATCAATCTTAACACTAACCCTTATACCCAGTCAGTATCAATCTTAACACTAACCCTTATCCCCAGTCAGTATCAATCTTAACACTAACCCTTATACCCATTCAGTATCAATCTTAACACTAAACCCTTATCCCCAGTCAGTATCAATCTTAACACTAACCCTTATCCCCAGTCAGTATCAATCTTAACACTAAACCCTTATCCCCAGTCAGCATCAATCTTAACACTAATCCCTTATCCCCAGTCAGTATCAATCTTAACACTAAACCCTTATCCCCAGTCAGTACCACAAACCTATTTTCCCTCTAATACTGTTACTTCAGTGTCTTGTGTTTCTGAGGTGTATGTAAACCTTTGTGTCTGTGTCCCAGTGAACAGTATAGACTGTGAAACCATGCCTATGAACGAGGAGAAGAAGACCCTGGAGGAGCGGACTCAGAGTGGACCCAGACCCATCCTGCCTTACAGCTCCATGTTTGTGTTTGGCCAGGCCAACGTGTGAGTTGCCCGCGTGGACAGCTCTACCCAACACTGCTCTGTGCTACACAACTCACACCATTCACGCCACAAACACTCTGCCTTCCATGTAGCAAGTCCCTGCATGTTGACATTGTCATCTGGCCCCACTTTTAACTCCTTTAGCGAAGCTGTTAAAATGTAACACTAAAGCACTTTCCTTTAAGTCCACACACTCAGTCATATATTCATGTTTGTAGATGACTTGTAAACCTTTGCCTAACCCTACAATCAATGAATAGAAAACAAAAGCAGCAGCCAGCCATCCAACCAATGTTATAGCCCGTCTATATGCAGCCAGCTAGCCAATGGTATAGCCCGTCTATATGCAGCCAGCCAGCCAATGTTATAAGCAGTCTATATGCAGCCAGCCAGCCAATGTTATAGGCAGTCTAAATGCAGCCAGCCAGACAATGTTATAGCCCGTCTATATGCAGCCAGCCAGCCAACCAATGTTATAGCCCGTCTATATGCAGCCAGACAGCCAGCCAATGTTATAGCCCATCTATATGCAGCCAGCCAGCCAACCAATGTTATAGCCCGTCTATATGCAGCCAGCCAGCCAGCCAACCAATGTTATAGCCCGTCTATGCAGCCAGCCAGCCAGCCAACCAATGTTATAGCCCATCTATATGCAGCCAGCCAGCCAATGTTATAGCCCGTCTATATGCAGCCAGCCAGCCAGCCAATGTTATAGCCTGTCTATATGCAGCCAGCCAGCCAGCCAGCCAGTGTTATAGCCTGTCTATTTGTAGCCAGCCAGCCAATGTTATAGCCCGTCTATATGCAGCCAGCCAGCCAATGTTATAGCCCGTCTATATGCAGCCACCCAGCCAATGTTGTAGCCCGTCTATATGCAGCCAGCCAGCCAATGTTATAAGCAGTCTATATGCAGCCAGCCAGCCAATGTTATAGGCAGTCTATATGCAGCCAGCCAGCCAGCCAATGTTATAGCTCGTCTATATGCAGCCAGCGAGCCAGCCAGCCAGCCAATGTTATAGCCCGTCTATATGCAGCCAGCCAGCCAATGTTATAGCCATCTATATGCAGCCAGCCAACCAATGTTATAGCCCGTCTATATGCAGCCAGCCAGCCAGCCAATGTTATAGCCCGTCTATATGCAGCCAGCCAGCCAATGTTATAGCCCGTCTATTTGCAGCCAGCCAGCCAGCCAATGTTATAGCCCGTCTATATGCAGCCAACCATTACTAGGAACAGTGTCTACATTAGTCTCTCAGGTGAGCTGTGTATGGACTATAGGATCTCTTTCTCTCTCTCTCTCTCTCTCTCTCTCTCTCTCTCTCTCGTTCTCTCTCGTTCTCTCTCTCTTTCTCTCTTTCTTCCTCTCACTCTCTTTCTCTCTCTCTCCAGGGTGCGGCGTCTGTGTCATTATATTGTCAGCCTGCGGTACTTTGAGATGTGTATCCTGGTGGTGATATCCATGAGTAGCATTGCATTGGCTGCAGAGGACCCTGTCCAGGCCAACGCTCCGCGCAACAATGTGAGTCTACACACACACACACACACACACACACACACACACACACACACACACACACACACACACACACACACACACACACACACACACACACACACACACACACACACACACACACACACACACACACACACACACACACACAGGAAGACATGCCAGACACACACAACCTGAAATAGTCCATCCACCCAGACAGTGTGGTGAAGAAGGCGCAACTGCTCCTTTCCAACAGAAATTTGGCTTGGCCCAACCGAGCCACGGCCTGTTCACCCCGCTGGCATCGAGAAGGTGGAGACAGTACAGGTGCATTAGAGCTGGGACCAAGAGTTTGAAAAACAGAGATTGAACACTGGTCACTTTAATTAAGCGATAAGGCACCCGAGGCAGTGCTGTACCATGAATATAGTCACAGGTAAGCGATAGTGGATCCACCAGAAGATATAGTCCCGGACAGAAATCTGGTTATTAGTTATTTTGGTCATGTTGCTACAGACGCTCCGGTCCTTAATTACTTTTGCAAAGTCGCTATGCGAAAGGACCAGTTGTCCATTCTAAACAAAATGGTTGCTATGCGCGCTTCTTGTCCTTTGCTAGCCAAGCCAAATTCAGCTCACTCAGTTCACGTCAAACATTGAACCTGGAATGACAGTTCACTAGCTGCATTTTTGTATTTGACCTTTTTTGCTTCTTCTTCTGTCGGCACTTACCATGATAATGATGTGGCTAAGACCAGGCTGTCTGGTCTCGTCTAGGCACCGTTCACTCTATGGTGCTACAGAGATCGAATTTCCAAAAGTGAAACATTGTTTCCTACAGGTCGGACAGGCAGACACAGCAAGGCTTATATTAACCCCCGCAGTACCAAACCAAATACTAGGCCGGAAGCAAAGGGAAGCAATGTGCGTGTAGAAATAAATACAAGAGAGGATTCAGAAAGCAACCTAAACATGGCGTTCTTGTGGATGGAACCGTTAGCAAGCGTAGGTGTGTCTCTGATGGCCAATGCAGCACTTATAATTCATTGATGATGTCCTCGAAGCCGGTGTTTGGAGGAGTTAATGTCACGGGGGTGTTCGTCTCGGGCCGGCAAACCGTGCCAATATATTCTCGAAACACTGGCTTTCGAAGGCATTATCCCTTTTATACAACGGGTTACCAATATATTCAAATAATGATTGACATATTTTTATGATGATTCATGATTCATGATTTCGACTGGCTGAGAAAAGCTGCCATCCTGTCTGTCTTGTCCCGACTCCTGACACGTTCATTAACATGGGACAGCTGGAGATCCAATTTCAATATTGAAACAATGTTGCAAATGTTGGAGAGACAGACAGCAAGGTTATTACCAGTAGACTCTGCTGTTGAAAACCAAACGCTCGTCTAAAAGACATGGGAGATGATGTCTAGATACTTTTTACAGTGTTGATCTTGTATATAAATTGCCTGGCTGGGCTGATGAGACAGTGGATTGAGCAGTCAGATGGAACAGAGTAAATAGGAATTTCAACGTCATAGATTTAGCCGGTGGTAAACAATAAGTATCCAGGATTAGACTCACCCATTGTATAATTAAGCAATACGGCCCGAGGGGGTGTGGTATATGACCAATATACTATGGCTAAGGGCTGTTCTTACGCACGATGCAACGCAGAGTGCCTGGACACAGCCCTTAGCTGTGGTAAATTGGCCATATATCACAAACCCCCGAAGTACCTTATTGCTATTATAAACTGGTTATCAATGTAATTAGCAGTAAAAATAAATGTTTTGTCATACCTGTGGTATACAGTATGTTACCACCCAGTTTATAATAATGTTTACATACTGTTTTCCCACTTCTATATATATATATATATATAACTGTATTCTAGTATATATATATATATATATACTAGAATACAGTTATATATATATATTTTACTGTATTCTAGTCAAGGCTCATCCTATAAAACTACTGCTGTACACACCTTTTCTATTCATATACTGTTTATACATACCACCATATCTATATATATATATATATATATATATATATATATATATATATATATATATATATATACATACATACTGTATATATTCCGGACTCTGATATTGCTCGTTCTGATATCTCTTCATGTCTTAATTAGAATTTAGAGGATTTGTGTGTATTGTTGTCGTATTGCTAGATATTGCTGCACTGTTGCACTGCACCTGCGATAACATCTGCATAACTGTGTACACGACCAATAAGATTTGAATTGATTTGACTCAGTTTGACATTTAAAAAAACAACAACAGGTGTGACAACCAAGTTCTTCCAGACATATCCGTCAGCGAGGAGAAAATCAGGCAGCTGTTCAAATGAGCTAGAGGAATAATTACTTTTGCATTGCCTCTTGGCTGTGTTTTTCTCTTGCACTTACTCTCTCCTGTTCAGGTGCTCAAGTATCTGGACTACGTCTTCACGGGGGTTTTCACATTTGAGATGGTGATTAAGGTAAGCGCTTGGATAGGCGCGTGTCATTAAATTACATTTTTACTACATGACTGAACAAAAATAATATCCTTTTTGGGCAGCTGTCTTAGATTTCCACGATATATTTGTCTAGAATTGATTTCTTTGTTTTTCATTCTGTTACTCCTATGGTTGTATTGGCCTCATGCTACGTGCCGTGTTTATTGAAATGCATTACTAAATGAGAGCACTTTAATTGAATACATTGTAGGACTATAGGAGGTTGCTCCAACCTCAGTGTTCTGTAGCCGTCTAACCCTGCTCTCTGATTGGTCCAGATGGTTGACCTGGGCCTCCTGCTCCATCCTGGTTCTTACTTCAGAGATCTCTGGAACATTCTGGACTTCATTGTGGTCAGTGGCGCACTGGTGGCATTTGCATTTTCGTAAGTTGTATATATTCTTAGTAACGTTCATCGTTTCATGAAATAAAATAATTGCACAAGGCAAATTTGACAGAAGAAAACTGATAAGCTGCACTTTCCCAGAAATACTTTTCTCTTTTGAATTTACATGCGCTGCGATTCATCTGTCATTTCCCATCGGTTAAATTCCTCAGAATCAAACTCCTTGTATCACCACAATATAATATGTCCTCCTGAATGATGATGTCTGCTACCTCTAATTGCTGGAATATTGTATTCATTATGGGCTCAGTCTTTGGGATGGGTTTTTGGGCAAATTGTTGTGATTATTTGTAAGAATGAGAATATGTCAATTCAGGTGAAGCACTGGGTTTAGTCCGGGAGAGAGAGTCTCTGTGGGTTTAGGGTAATTATCCTGTACATCTGGTAATGCTGCTGCTGCTGCTGCTGCTGCTGCTGCCAGAACCTACCATTAGTTCCATAACAACACAATGGGAAAATAGGAATGCATAATGTCATGTTTATTTGCTTATAGTTGAGGTGTTTTTCAGTAAGGATTGTAATTGTGTTAAATTAACCTCCACAAAATGCTTTATTTCATGCTGTGTGTGTGTGTGTGTGTGTGTGTGTGTGTGTGTGTGTGTGTGTGTGTGTGTGTGTGTGTGTGTGTGTGTGTGTGTGTGTGTGTGTGTGTGTGTGTGTGTGTGTGTGTGTGTGTGTGTGTGTGTGTGTGTGTGTGTGTGTGTGTGTGTGTGTGTGTGTGTGTGTCTGTCTGTGTGTCTGTGTGTGTGTCTGTGTGTGTCTGTGTGTGTGTGTGTGTGTTTACACAAGTGTTATGTGCGCTGTTGACTCAAAGTTCCTTTTCTGTTTCCTTGTGGCTTGGATCTCTTGAAGGAGCTTCATGGGGTAATGCTTTCTCTCTCTCTCTCTCTCTCTCTCTCTCTCTCTCTCTCTCTCTCTCTCTCTCTCTCTCTCTCTCTCTCTCTCTCTCTCTCTCTCTCTCTCTCTCTCTTTCTCTCTCATCTTGCCTGTCTCTGTTTGTGTGAGCTAACAGGGTCTATGCTCAGTCCATAGGCCCGTTTTGTTCTGGGACACACTCATCTCTCTCTCTTCTCGTCATCTTTTCATAGTCCACTTGTCTTCTCTCATATTTATCTGCTTGACCACAGATCCTCTGTCCTGTTCCATGTTCCCCTCCGCTATAGGGGACAATGTCACCTCAGTGTGACTACATATTCACCAGGACCGCACTAGACAAATACATGTGTTGCTGTGATAAGAAGGATCCTACTGCTCTATATCAGCTCATGTTTTGATTACAAATGGACCTACTCACCAAACACATTTCATTAAGTGGCAACTACTCATGCAAGGTAGCATGAAATAACGCCACTTTAGAGCCCGAGGAGCTCTTTACATCTCTGCATGGAATCTCAGAGTGTGTTTAAACTGTTATGGTGTCATCAAGGTATCTATATTGGTGACTGCTTCGTGACCATACGGTACCACCCTCCATCCCCATTTTGTTTGTCCACAGCACTGCCTCTAGTATCTATCACTCTCCCCTAGCCACTCTGACAGACAGCCAGGCGTGTTGATGTTGATCGATGGACATTATTCTCCCTGCATGCCCCGGGCCTCATTCTGCCTGTCATGTCAATGTGATCCACCGACTCATTGTGAATGAACCGTACCGCCACCTTTGATGTGTCATCGACACACTGTTTGTGCGGTGTTGCTTCCTTGAATCTCACAACCACGTGTCACCATTCCATCTCCCTTCAGACGTTCCACATCTGTCAGATGTCCTCTGTCTGCTGGAAACGTCTGCTAGTACACGGGAAACACACTCTTACCTGTGCCACCAAAACAAGTGGCAGGAGTGTCTTTTTGGCAAACAAAATCTGAGTTTTAGGAACATTGCCTTGGAAAAACTGAAAGTCATTTTGCAACCCAGTCATCCTCGAAGAAGTGTCATTATGGCCGAGATTGTCATTTGGCGAGTTCCTTTTCTAATCGAATCAGTTCCTCACACTTTCACAATAGCATTCAACTGTCTGTCACTGACGGACTAGTACAGTCAATGACAAACATCTCAATTTCATACATCATAGGCCTATTCCCATTCACCATGTCGTAATTGTTTAGAGTGTACCTGTCATATTTTCTATGTGTGGGAAGACGCCATAATTGTGCTCTTTATCTTGTTTTTTCCCTTTACTGTTTTCCCCCGTCAGACCGCCACAAGGTGTGCCCAGGTGGGGACCCCCCTCTCCCCTCTACCCCTCTTTCTTCTGCTTAGGCCAGGATCATATCACTAAACCTGTATGAGTAAAGGGTTTCCTTTACAGTCCTGGAGCCATGTCACTCTGATAGCTTTCAATAGAAACCTCTCTTTCTCTTTCTGGGTGTTCAAATCCAATTTGATTTGTCAGATGCGCCGAATAGAACAGGTGTAGACTTTACAGTGAAACGCGAACTTACAAGCTCCTAACCGACAGTTCAGTAAAAAAAAAAGATGAGTAAAAATAAGAAATAAAAGTAGCAAGTAATTAAAGAGCACTCTCCAATCTTACTGTAAATGGATGCTCGTGTAAAACGTGTTCATAATTGATGATTGGGCCAAATCCCAGCATCAGCACTATCTATGGTGGCCATTCTAATCATTATGTACAGCAGACTCTTTGTGTTCATTTTCAAGCTTCTATGCCCAAGTCAAATACTCTGAGCTATTATAACACACATTCATGTTTATTATGTTAAACTAGGAGACACACCAAGCATAGCCATATCAGTGCCTATATTAAAACATAATACAGTCTTGTTCCACACTGACAGAGAGAGAACTACAGATGTAGGATCTTAATTTGATCACCCTGTTGCAGGACAACCTTCCTGCAATGCAGGACATTTTAAACATTTTGTAGTGTATTTGAGGATTAAAAAGGTTTCTGAAGTTTGTAATTTCCCCTTTGAAATTACAGACCTGATTTTCCCTAACGAAAATGTACCAACCGTTACAAAAATGTCCATGAATTATAATCCACATAATAATTCACATTTCCTGTTGCTGCAGGGATTGTTTTCCTGCTGTAGCAAAATGGGTCAAATCAAGATCCTATATCTGTAGGACTACCTTTAGAGTAGTAGTAAAAATAGCCAGTGCTGAGACAGGACATGGTGGTTATTTTGGATGACCGTTTTGTTCTCCTTCCAGGGAGATGACATATGGGACACGCCAGCCACCTGTACCTGAGAATGATGTCCTCATTACACATTTAACCACTGTCTTGGCGTCTCATAGCTCTATCACCGTCCAGCCCCTGTAGAAAACTCAAAGCGCTCGCAATGAAACTCCCAAGTCACATGTTTTTCTCCAAGCTGGTCAAGCGTCCTTTGAAAGCTATCAAAATGTCATGTGTGGTTTAACATGTGTGAGTGTTTTGTGATCTCAAACCACGGGCTCTACTTACTGTGAAAAAAAAGCATGCTGGACTAATGCGTATCAGAGCATGAATGTTGCATGCTGCTGTGGTAGAGTAGAGCTGTAACGGAGGCTGTGGGAGGGAGGAACCTCAGCGTCATATCACATGTCCATGCTGTGTTGGGCATACCAGCCAGGGTTACAACATGGCCAGAGTTACAACATCCCACTTGGATGGGAAGTGTGTGTGTGTGTGTGTGTGTGTGTGTGTGTGTGTGTGTGTGTGTGTGTGTGTGTGTGTGTGTGTGTGTGTGTGTGTGTGTGTGTGTGTGTGTGTGTGTGTGTGTGTGTGTGTGTGTGTGTGTGTGTGTGTGTGTGTGTGTGTGATGGCAGCTGACTGCAGACAAGAGGGGGGAGGCAGGGCAGAGTAGGGGAAAATGAAGGGTGCTGGCAGATTTGTTTCTCTCTGTTGCCATTTGCCTCCTCCTGGACTGTCTTGTTGGTGCCATGTTAATCATATTCACCAGATGCTGCGATCTTTACAAGTTCGTCTTTATCTCTCAGTTGAAAATGAGTGACTGCTATGGTAGGATTTACTTTAACAACAGAGGCGTTCACCTTTTCAGAGAAATCTCTCTAGATTTGAGACAGAGATGTGATTGAGTGACATGACTGCTGGAACATTTTACATTGTGATATAAATGTTGTTGACTGTACTGTACGTTGAATAGGTCTGTTTCTATAACATTTATTCATGTGAAGTGTCACGTAGTATCTTTGACTGGTTATTTATGTGTTGCCGACTGTTTATTGGAGTCATTCAAATCCACGATTCACCAATGGGATGATTGACCTTAAATACATGACCATTTTGTGTACTGTACCACACATTGGTCAATTATTTTACATTTGATATAACATGCAGTATTTCGTATCACTTCGTTGTATTTGATTTGGAGATGCCTGTGTTGCGAGTCACTTGTATTGCTATTCTCACAGCTCCCCAAGGTGATGATTCAGCATGAGCTCTTCTGAGTCTGTAGGGAACATTCATATACACGGAGACTTAATGGGATTCTGCTCAGACTTCTTCACATGTTGGTTCAAAAGATGTTCTGTTTTTCCGCCCATTGTATCTGAGAAAGTCTATTACATCTCTTGTTCCTGTATTTCCCCGTGAGTCATAATACTCTACACTGACATCCTTTCATCTTTTCGTTTGTCAGTCTCACCATCTCAGCTTAACGAGCAGGATTTGTGTATGAAAACAGCATTGGTTCCTTTAAAAGAAACGTCACAGTTGATTTTTTTTGCCACTGGTTATGGGTTCTTCTGCAGAAACCTGATGCACAGTCTGTAGAGCGAGCGTACTTGATTTATTTTTTGGGTGCTATTTGCATGGAGAAATATGTGTTGAGATGTAACTCTCAGAGAAGGTGTATTGCTGTGGGATAACTACTCTGCATGCTATACATCCACAAACTGTCCAATTCGCTCATGTAATCCAGGATTACATGCTACAGTACACCTATCTGAATGGTCTGGAGAGGCATGAGCCTACAGTGAGATTACTAATCCATTCTCAGTTGGGGCTGGGTGGTTGGTTGTCACAAACAATTATCTGTACCAAGGGTATCTACAGCTTTGACAAAAAAATGTTTACCTCAATTATTATTCTGTTGTATTTTTCAAACACAAATAATCTTGAAAGTATTATTAGAAATGCAATGTCTTTAGTAGTGGGAGATGGTAATGTAAATAACAAACGTTCTCCTAACCCCATTTCCTTAGATTGTAAGAACATTTCCATTCACGTTCGGTAAAGACCGTCAGAGAGCATTCTTCAAATGCTTTCTGTTTCTTAGTCTAAACCTTTCCATTCATGAAACTTGTAGAAGCAACAGTGATTCATCAACAAGCTTTTGACTTTTGTCACGAGTGGTTTGGCTCTTTTTTAATGCAATTGTTTTAATGCAATTGTTGTCGTTTCTGAATACAACTACCTTCACACGGCGTTTAGCATTTGAGTGTTGACCTTACAGGTTTGCTGTCTAACTTAGTGTTTTTCTTGTGCAGAGGGTCCAAAGGAAAGGACATCAGCACCATCAAGTCCCTCAGAGTTCTGCGAGTCTTACGGCCCCTCAAGACCATCAAACGCCTACCCAAGCTGAAGGTACGGAATAGGACTTTACCTGACCTGTACACTACACGTGTATTCACTGGTGTTGACTTGTCAGGACACAGAGTCATCAGGGTGTACTGTATCTAACCCAGCCCCATGTTTCTCTGTGTGTGTACGTGTGTTTGTGCACGTGTGCGTGTGTGTGTTTGTGCGTGTGTGTGCACGTGTGTGTGCACGTGTGTGTGCGTGTGTGTGTGCACGTGTGCATGTGTGTGTGTGCACGTGTGCGTGTGTGTGTTTGTGCGCGCGTGTGTGTGTGTGTGTCCTCTCTCAGGCTGTGTTTGACTGTGTGGTCAACTCCCTGAAGAACGTGTTCAACATCCTCATAGTCTACATGCTCTTCATGTTCATCTTCGCTGTCATCGCCGTGCAGCTGTTCAAGGGCAAGTTCTTCTACTGCACCGATGAGTCCAAGAGCCTGGAGAAAGACTGCAGGTAGGTTTACAGTACAGTACACTGAGCAAGCCTGGCGCAAGAAGAAAGGGCATTTTGAAATGAACAGGAGAAGGCAGATGAGCAAAGTTGGCACCAAGGCACTGGGCCTAACATTGACATAGCAAACCATGGAATAACGGTAACAGCTCTAGAGATGGCGGCCCCCCCCCCAGGGCAGCTGAGGTGGTACGGCCCAGGGGCTCTATTTTTTACTGGATTTAAGGAGGCAAACGCACCGTCGTTTCCAATTTCGTTATGTAAAAACAATTTACCTGTCTAACATCAGCTGGCTTGCGCTGAGGTGGGTGGGGTGGAAATATTGGAGGTGTGTTCTTGAAAATGTGCGCCAATATGGCAATTTCAGTGAGCACAACTAGGACTATTTAAGACCGACCAACAGCTGGTCTTCGGGGTTACTCACTTGGTTATGATTTTGCCAACGGTGGCGCACACAGTTGCTTTATTTATGTACATCACAAATGTTTTGTTAAAATATCACAAGCAGCAAAACAGTCAACAGACATTCCGCTTTTTTTATGTATGTTGGACATTATTTTTGTCCAACTTCTGTGAAACGTTTGGACATTATGTGTGATGCCCATTTCATGAAAGGTGTCAGTGACTTGTAGGAAGCCTGTTTAGGAACATCAAGTTATTTCAAAAGACTGATTATTGTTTTTCATTGATCATTTTGTCAAAAAAATACATATTCCTCTTATCTCTGTTGGATCTGACTGTCTTATCGCGGGATTTGCGATCACTGTCCGTGGTGCTGAATCCACTTGTATGCTATATTTGCCTGTTTGTTTGTTTACCTTTCATGTGGCAAAGTGATTACTGGCCATATCAACACAGATGGTAGGCTTTAGCTTTATATATTTAAGAGCAGTAACGGTGAGTTGATTACAGTACCAGTCAATAGTTTGGACACAACTACTCATTCCAGGGTTTTTCTTTCCTTTTACGATTTTCTACATTGTAGAATAATAGTGAAGACATCAAAACTATTAAATAACACATATGGAATCATGTAGTAACCAAAACAAAAAAAGTTTATATTTGTGATTCTTCAAAGTTGCCACCCTTTGCCTTGATGACAGCTTTGCACAGTTCTTTGCAGGCCAGTCATCCGCCAAACTCAGATTCGTCTGCCAGATTGTGAAGCGTGATCATCACTTTAAAGAACGCGTTTCCACTGCTCCAGAGTGCAATGGTGGCAAGCTACACACCACTCCAGCCAACGCTTGTCATTGCGCATGGTGATCTTAGGCTTGTGTGTGGCTGCTCGGCCATGGAAACCCATTTCATGAAGCTCCCGACAAACAGTTATTGTGCTGACATTGCTTCCAGAGGCAGCTTGGAACTTGGTACTGAGTGTTGCAACCGAGGACAGATGATTTTTACGCGCTACGCTTGTGTGGCCTACTACTTTGCAGCTGAGCCGTTGTTGCTCCTCGGCGTATCCACTTCACAATAACAGCACTTACAGTTGACCGGGGCAGCTCTAGCAGGGCTGAAATTTGACGAACTGACTTGTTGGAATGGTGGCATCCTATGATGGTGAATCAGTGAGCTATTTAGTAAGGCCATTCTACTGCCAATGTTTGTCTATGGAGATTGCATGGCTGGGTGCTAGATTCTATACACCTGTCAACAACGGGTGTGGCTGAAATAACTGTATCCACTAATTTGAAGGGGTGTCCACATACTGCTGTATATATGCTGTATCTTCCCCCATAGAGAGAAGAACAGCCCAGTGCTGCGTTGAAGACAGTTGCATTAATTATGTGTTTTTGTTTGGGTATCTTATTGATTTGTCACATGGACAGTGTCTTGTCACCCTAATCAAAGAGGTATCTGAATATTCATATTCCTGTATGTGTTCGTGTGCAGTAAGTTGTTCTCTCTCTCTCTCTCTCTCTCTCTCTCTCTCTCTCTCTCTCTCCATAAACAGAGGTAATTTCCTGGACTATGATAAAGATGAGGTGGCCGCCCAGCCTCGGGTGTGGAAGAAGTACGAGTTCCACTATGACAACGTGCTTTGGGCCTTCCTCACTCTCTTCACTGTGTCCACCGGAGAGGGCTGGCCTGAGTAAGTCCACTTTCCAGGCTCCTTTTCAGTAGATCTATAGAGTTGAAGTCTTTGGTGGGGATATGTTCTGAGAATATGCTGTGGCTCTTTGACAGACAGACAGACAGACAGACAGACAGACAGACAGACAGACAGACAGACAGACAGACAGACTCCTTTTCAGACAGACTCTATAGAGTTGAAGTCTTTGGGGATATGTTCTGAGAATATGCTGTGGCTCTTTGACAGACAGACAGACAGACAGTATAACAGACAGGCCTGACAGACATGTTCAGAATGACAGACAGACTGATGCCTCTCAGACAGGAAGTAGAATGGGTAAACATGACATGGGATATGCACTGAGAATGTGCTGTTGTCTGGTATCTCTCAGACATCCAGAAAGACAGTCAGACACAGACAGACAGTAGAACAATAGGGTTTTTCTATAAACTAGGCTACCAGCGAGGATTTCCTACACTGGACAACTTGTTAGAGCTGTTGATAAGTCATTGATATCTGTCAATTTAGTTAATGTCATGATATTATTAAGATATAAGATACAGTTGAAGTTGGAAGTTTACATACACTTAGGTTGGAGTCATTAAAACTTGTTTTTCAACCAAAGGACCTTGTGAAGATGCTGGAGTAAGCAGTTACAAAGTATTTATATCCATAGTAAAAACGAGTCCTATATCAACATAACCTGAAAGGCTGCTCAGCAAGGAAGAAGCCACTGCTCCAAAACCACCATAAACAAGCCAGACTATGGTTTGCAACTGCACAGGGGGACAAAGATTGTACTTTTTGGAGAAATATCCTCTGGTCTGATAAAACAAAAATAGAACTGTTTGGCTATAATGGCCATCATTATGTTTGGAGGAAAAAGGGGGAAGCTTGCAACCGGAAGAACACCATCCCAACCGTGATGCACAAGGGTGGCAGCATCATGTTGTGGGGGTGCTTTGCTGCAGGAGGGACTGGTGCACTTCACAAAATAGATGGCCTACAAACCTGACTCAGTTACACAAGCTCTGTCAGGAGGAATGGGCCAAAATTCACCCAACTTATTGTGGGAAGCTTGTGGAAGGCTACCCAAAATGTTTGACTCAAGTTAAACAATTTAAAGCAATACTTCCAAATACTAAATGGAGTGCATGTAAACTTCTGACCCACTGGGAATGTGATGAAATAAATAAAAGCTGAAATAAATCATTATCTCTACTATTATTCTGACATTTCACATTCTTAAAATAAAGTGGTGATCCTAACTGTCCTAAGACAGGGCATTTTTACTCTGATTTAATGTCAGGAATTGTGCTAAACTGAGTTTAAATGTATTTGGCTAAGGTGTATGTAAACTTCCGACTTCAACTGTACAGAAAATTCAATCAAATTCAGGAGTTGATTAAAACCTATGTTTAACTCTTTATCATGATTATTGTCTTTACGGATTTGTCCAAAGTAATGTCACATAAAACATAACTTTTCTGTCCAGTATAAATTGTCATTATATCATATATCAAGCATTAATCTGGTAATTTAGACATTGAACTTGAACCCTGTAAAAATCCTGGAACTAGCTGTCGGACAGTTTTTTTTGTGTAAAGATCTCAGAAATGCACTTTAACTACATAACATTTCCTGTCTCCTTATGTTATGGGGTGAAAACAGCTTTCATGGGCACAGAATAAAATAATAATAATAATAAAATAATGTATGCATTGCAAAATCAAATGCTTCTTACCGAAAGAGTCCCCTTACCTTGATACGTAAAACTTAAATCATTTTCAATAGTTATGCATCATACTTGTTGGATGCCATTTGGTGTCCAGCTGATTAGTTACGACGTAATATTTTTTACATTTTCACACATCATCATCTGATCAAGGAAGGAATTTTCCGAATAACAGGGAAGTGACAAACAGCTGTCGTGATAGTGCATGCGATGCAACAACAGCCCAAGTGCTGGGGGAAAAAAAGGTGATCGCAAAGGAATGTCCAGAATATTCTGGTGTCTCGTTCGTTTTGCCGGTGAAAACCGCTTTGCCTGGACCCACATTGGATCTAATGTCCCTAGCGAATTGATGGTGATCATCTGTTGTTGCCCATTTGATTTACAGCAGTGTCTCGTTAGATCTAACATAGAAAGCATCAAGGTATTGACTTCATATTTTCACGTGTTTTTGTGCCTCGGATTGGACACCGAGTCTACTACCTGATATTATTCTGGATACAATGACATCAAATTATACAGCCTGGTGGGCTTATTCACAACATGATCTGGTCATGAAATATCATGACAAATACATGTTGTTTTCCATGTTAACACCTGCAATTTTAAACAATACAAGGGGCTTGAAGGAGCCCTACTTGAACTTGAAATTGGAGCTCAGAAATTCAAGTACTGGAATAGGCATCCCTTGAAAATCTGACATCTTTGTTGGGGTATAAACCAGTGCAAGTTATGAGGACATCATCTAATGCTGTCTTCAACTTGACTTTCCATACAAATCCTTCCATTAAAAAAGGAACCAGTTTTTTTGGGTCACTTTCTCATTATAAAACAGCAATGGTGAGATTCAAATGGTGAGATTAATGCTGCCGCTGTTCATGGCTTTGTTATGTTTGCCTGCGTCGGCCACAAAGGATAGGAGAAAAATCACCATGCATGCATCCAATTTCTTTATTCAGGCAAGTCCATATTATTCTCACATATTTTAGAATGTAATAATATGTTGAATATCAATGCATCGGCAAGGCCAAAGAAAGGCATTATTCTTCAAGTAGTAATGGCCTACACTTTTTTTCATGCTTTTTGGGGGGGGTGTTCTATATTAGGCCCTATATGTTCTTTATAATTATAACATTGTTTAACATTGCGGTCCTTGAAAATTACAATTAAATGCTTGAAAATGTCCCTGAGAGTCCTTGAATTTCATTTGCCAATGTCTGTATGAACCCTGCTTCAAGGATGTATAGTCCTGGGCCTATGATGTTGAATAGGAGGAGTTATGGTTCAATTTGCATACATTCACTTTTATTCCTCTAAGTGCGCATGTGGAACTGCATGAAAACCCTTTTTATTTCTGTTTCAAACCATTTTAAAACATTTATCCCAATGTCACACATTGGCCCCATTAATTATAGAAAGACCCAGTACTAGAACATTAGAGGGTGAACAAGCCTGCCCTGGGGATATGTTCTGAGAATGTGCTGTGCTAGTCTCTGTAATTGTCTTTAATATCGTATTCAAGCAAAGTGCGCAGGCTTGTCGGGTCAGCACACCAGAGAGGGTTGTCTGTGCAATTTCCGGCATGTTCATAATTCTCCTTCTTATTCCGGATCCTCTGTCCTCCTCAATGAAATCATTGAATTAGCTATGTTATTAAATAATCCAGTGTTGGATGATATGTAAAAATGATGGACTGGTGAGTCATTTAGGTCAGGGTAGAAGTCCATTAAATGAGACTCAGTCCTCATAACCTGGAGGGCTAAGTGGCTAGGCTCTCTCTCTCTCTCTCTCAGTTGGGCTATTACTGAAAGGAATATTTTAGCGCGGCTGATGAAAATGGACCTTTCTATCATCAACATTAAACATTAATCACATGCCTATTACATTTTAACAAAAGCTTTTAATTGACTATGTCCCTAATTTTAGACGTAGAACTTGAAATGGTGTCCTGGTTTCCAGTTAGGTCTTAGTCATATTGTAGTTGCTGTAGGGAACTTGTTGTAGTAGTTTAACTACATTTGGCTGTTGTGGTGAGTGGTTCCATATACTGACAGCATGGTTCCTGTGTTCCTCTCCAGTGTTCTGAAGCACTCTGTGGACGCTACCTTTGAGGACCAGGGTCCCAGTCCAGGCTACCGTATAGAGATCTCCATCTTCTACGTGGTCTACTTTGTGGTCTTTCCCTTCTTCTTCGTCAACATCTTTGTGGCCTTGATCATCATTACCTTCCAGGAGCAGGGAGACAAGGCCATGTCAGAGTGCAGCCTGGAGAAAAACGAGGTACAGTACACTCTTCAAAAAAAAAGGGTGCTATCTAGAACCAAAAAGGGTTCTTCTTCTGTCCCCATAGGAGAACCATTTGAAGAACCCCTTTTTTGTTCAAGGAAGAACCCTTTTGTAGAGTCCTTTCCACACAAGGTTCTACATGGAACCAAAAAGGGTTCTACCCAGCACCAAAAAGGGTTCTCCTATGGGGACAGCCTTTTGGAACCCTTTTTCCTAAGAGTTTACGGAACAGGAAGTAAGGGAAAGGAATAACAATGAATATTTCTTCAATGGTCCCTCTCTCCATTTGTGATTTGTTGGTCATCAGCTCACTAAGCTCACTATGCTCTGTAGATGTTGCCAATCATACTGCCAAACCCTTTCATTAGGCTGAGTACTCAGTGCAGGAACAGTCTCTCTCACTGCTGTTGTTGTTGATGCTGGGTTCAGTTGTGCGTGTTGAGGCAGTGAGGCTGCAGTGGAGCCTACAGTACAGTCTCCCAGCTGAGGGCCAGTGTGACAGGTCCACAGGTCCACGATTGATTCTGGAGCCCCATCTGTGGTTCCACAGGCGGACACAAAGCCAGCGAGCCGTCCCCGTCCCCCCTACCTCATGTCTACCGGGACCCCATTAGACAACCATAGTAGATATATCTCCGTCAGTTCCTATTCTAAACTAAAACAACATACGTTTCCCTGTGTCTGTTTGTATGCTATTCTAAGACGACTCAACTGTGCACAGATAGATAAACACTGAATATACAAAACATTATGAACACCTGCTCTTTCCATGACACAGACTGACAAGGTGAATCCAGGTGAAAGTTATGATCCCTTATTGATGTCACTTGTTAAATCCACTTCAATCAGTGTAGATGAAGGGGAGGAGACAGGTTAAAGAAGGATTTGTAAGCCTTGAAACAGTTTAGACATGGATAGTGTATGTGTGCCATTCGAAGGGTGATTGGGCAAGACAAAAGATTTAAGTGCCTTTGAATGGGGTATGGTAGTAGGTGCCAGGCCCACCCGTTTGTGTCAAGAACTGCAACACTGCTGGGTTTTTAATGCTCAACAGTTTCCCGTGTGCCTCAAGAATGGTCCACCACCCAAAGGACATCCAGCCAACTTGACACAACTGTGGGAAGCATTGGAGTCAACATGGGCCAGCATCCCTGTGGAGCGCTTTCATTACACGCCCCAACAAATTGAGGCTGTTCTGAGGGCAAAAGGGGAGTGGGGGGACTCAATATTATGAAGGTGTTCCTAGTGTTTGGTGTACTCAGTTGTATGTCCCCTCTGTCTATGTCTGTCAGTATGCTGAACTAACTTGACGCTCCTAACTGAAACCAGAACATAGCCAGGAGGAGCCAGCCACTTATTCATCCTCTGGATCTCCACTGCACTTGGCTCTGATAGACTCTGCTTGCTGTCTAGTTAGATATTGGTGGTTTTCTGCACAGTATTTACCTCTGAGAAGCTTTTCCCTTTTAGTTGATGATACAGATGCAATGGTCCTAATGAAGGCAATGCTTGAAAGAGTAACGGATTGACGACTGATGATGGTGCTGATGACCATGATGATGATACTGAGGAAATGGGTGGCGATTATGAAAGAGAACATTGGATGTAAGTGTTCATTTCCATCTCGTTCTTTTCAGAGAGCCTGCATTGACTTTGCCATCAACGCCAAGCAAATGACACGTTACATGCCAGAGAACGTGCAGTCCTTCCAGTACCGGATGTGGAAGTTTGTGGTGTCACCTCCGTTTGAGTACTCCATTATGATCATGATCGCCCTGAACACCGTGGTGCTCATGATGAAGGTTAGTACAGTCCGGCTCATTCACCAGAAAATATAGTAGGATCATTCAATTCAATTGGAATGGTTTTATTGGAATGGGAAACATATGTTTACATTGCCAAAGCAAGTGAGATAGATAATAAGCAAAAGTGAAATAAACAAATAAAAAAAATGATCAATAAATCTTACACTCACAAAAGTTTCAAAGGAATAGAGACATTTCTAATGTAATTGTATGGCTATGTACGGTGTTATAACGATGTGCAAATAGTTAAGGTAAAAAATGGAAAATAAATCAACATAAATATGGGTTATATTTACAATGGTGTTTTTTTATTATTAGCATTTTTTTAACCCCCCTTTTCCCCCAATTTCGTGAATACGATCTTGTCTCATCACCACAACTTCCCAACGGGCGAGTTGGGGAGTTGCAGTGTCCTCCGAATGTTGATGTTGCAGTGTCCTCCGAAACATGACTCGCCAAGCCACGCTTCTTAACACCCACTCGCTTAACCCGGAAGCCAGCTGCACCACTGTGTCGGACTGTGTTGAACACTGTTCAACTGACGACCGTGGTCAGCCTGCAGATGCCCGGCCCGCCACAAGGAGCCACTAGAGCGCGATGAGCCAAGAAAAGCCCCCCCTGGAAAAACCCTCCCCTAACCCGGACAACACTGGGCCAATTGTGCACCGCCCTATGGGACTCCCGGTCACGGCCAGTTGTGACCGGGATCGAACCCAGGCTGTAGTGACGCCGCAACACTGCGATGCAGTGCCTTAGACTGCTGCGCCACTCGAGAGACCTTTACAATGGTGTTTATTCTTCACTGGTTTCTCCTTTCTGCACCAGTTCCATGGAGCTCCAGACTTCTACGAGGCCATGTTGAAGCACTTCAACATTGTCTTCACTGCCCTCTTCTCTCTGGAATGCATTCTGAAGATCATTGCCTTCGGTCCTCTGGTGGGTTTATCATCATTCCTGTTTAGGCTGCATGCTATCAATATGGCAAAAGTGATCAATGATTTGATACTTATTGAATTCATGCACTGCATGCCTTGAGTCTGTGAGTGATATTCAATCCCTCTTGTTCCAGAATTACCTGAAGGATGCCTGGAACGTGTTTGACTTTGTGACAGTGTTGGGAAGTATAACTGACATTGTGGTCACAGAAATCAATGTAAGTTAAGAGACCAGCGTAGCACAAACCGTGTTTCTTCCACTCTCCTCTATATACATTACACTACTTGCTAATGAGGCAGAATTGTGTGATTGACATGCAGAGACCTACAATGTGGGCCTGCCCTGTACACAGGCTAAATATCTATCTCAGCAAATATGTCTTGGCTCTAGTCCAGGACTGAAAGCAGAGACAAAGAGGGGGAGAGAGAAAGTTTGTGAACAGATCTGCATGTTAACACTATTGATTCATCACTGATGTCTGATATGGGATCTGATAACGTGAGGCAATTCAGAGTCAGAGTCCAGCTGAGTGCAGTGTGTGTGTGTGTGTGTGTGTGTGTGTGTGTGTGTGTGTGTGTGTGTGTGTGTGTGTGTGTGTGTGTGTGTGTGTGTGTGTGTGTGTGTGTGTGTGTGTGTGTGTGTGTGTGTGTGTGTGTGTGTGTGTGTGTGTGTGTGTGTGTGTCATTATTGTCATCTGAGCACTATGTGAATCACTCAACATGTTTCTCTCACGTCCTGTAGTAGTTGTTTATTGATGTTCTATACTCATATTGATACAGTATCTGTCCAGTATCCAACAGTATCTGTCCAGATGTCTGTATCATTGTCCAATGCATTGACTGATTTAAGTGTGTGTTCTGAGCTTTTACTGGCTTCCTGTATGTCATTACTGTTTCTATTTTTCTTACTTTTCCTTGTTCCTCCCTGTCCCTCTCCCTTTCCCTGTCCCTCTCTCTGCATTGTCCTCTTGTTTAATGTATTCACTGATGTGCCCACATTCTGCTACGGTTAAACAACTGCTCTTATAGACAACGGTGAGTGACTACACTTCCTGTCTCATTGCTCGTTCTCATTCCCCTCTTTACACAAGCTACAGCACTGTGTGAACTGGTCTGTATGTATTTATTGTTTGGCCTCCTTTAGCAAGCTGAACCAGGACCAGCCAAATACAATCATGTCGGTTTGTCTGTATCATCGTCATATGTAGTCATATTTTGATTGTCTCCTGTGAAAAGGGTGTAATGTTGACTGTGTTCTTGTCTCTGGTCCTGCAGGACCGGCTGTTGAATCTGAGTTTTCTGAGGCTGTTCAGAGCAGCTCGTCTCATCAAGCTGCTGAGGCAGGGATACACCATCCGTATCCTGCTGTGGACCTTCGTCCAGTCCTTCAAGGTAACACACACACACACACACACACACACACACACACACACACACACACACACACACACACACACACACACACACACACACACACACACACACACACACACACACACACACACACACACACACACACACACACACACACACAGTACACTGTATACATTACTTGCATTTAGAGCACTTTGCTGAACAGTGTTCTTGTCCTTCCAGGCCCTGCCCTATGTTTGCCTTCTGATAGCGATGCTGTTCTTCATCTATGCCATCATTGGTATGCAGGTGAGTGCTGCTTCCATTCTTTCCAAATATGAACATTTCCTTCCTGGACTCCCTTGAAAATGTTCCCTTAAAATAATTGGTTTATACACGCCTTCGGACTAAAATGGTGTGAAATTTAGTTTTTTATTAAATAAGAAAATATTTATGCAGTGTAAGGCAGAAACTGGCATGATCTGTGGGTATAATCGATCCCTTACTATACCAGGTGTTTGGAAACATTGAGCTCAACGAGGACACAGCCATCACTCACCACAACAACTTCCGCACATTTCTTCAGGCCCTCATGCTGCTGTTCAGGTAAATACACATTTTCCTTAGTCACTCCTTCCTCTGCTTTACAGAGCACCAACATTATTACAATTGCCCACTCCCTTCCCCTACCTCTCCTGTAACTCTGTAAGCCAGGGGTTGTATGTAGCTAGCAACATCTTACGTCGCCCGAGTTGTACACTGTGACCATCTTCCACAATAACTTTGCTAGAGGTGTTCATTGTAATCTCAAAAGGTATTTCTGTCCGTCTGTCCACCCTTGTTTTCCAGGAGTGCCACAGGGGAGGCGTGGCATGAGATCATGCTGTCGTGTTTGAGTCACAGAGCATGTGATGAGAGGTCAGGCAACCTGGGGAAGGAGTGTGGCAGTGACTTCGCCTACTTCTACTTTGTCTCCTTCATCTTTCTCTGCTCTTTCCTGGTTAGTACTGATGTCATCCAACATACACTGTAACTGTATTGATGTTCTGCTGATGTGCAGTAATAAGGGATGTTAACATTAGACAATGATCTGAATAAGATGGTGCTGAAGAGGATGGCTGACGTTTTACATGCTCCCTTTTTAACGTATTTTTTAAACTTATTTTGTACATAATGTTGCTGCTGCCATCTCTTATGACCAAAAATAACTTCTGGACATCAGATCAGCGATTATTCACTTCGAACTGGAAGAAGATTTTTCCTTTAATGAGTCCGACGAGAAGGATATACTGCTTTCCCGGGAACGGGCCCAAATCCCAAGAATTTGCGTGCAAGAAAAGACGGAGGAAAAGGGGGCGAAGGTAGGGCTGCCTTCTGAGAATCCGTAGACGAGCGAGTAAACTCCCACTGCCATCCGTTCTACTGGCTAACGTGCAATCATTGTAAAATAAAATTGATGACGTCCGATTAAGATTATGCTACCAACGGGACATTAAAAACTGTAATATCTTATGTTTCACGGATAATATAGAGCTGGCGGGATTTTCCATGCACCGGTAGAACAGAAAAGCTACGTCTGGTAAGACGAGCGGTGGGGGGGTGTCAATAACAGGTGGTGCGCGATGTCTAATATTAAAGAAGTCTCAAGATATTGCTCGCCTCAGGTTGAGTACCTTATGATAAGCTGTAGACTTCACTATCTACTTAGAGATTTCTCATCTATATTATTCGTAGCCGTCTATTTACCACCACAGACCAATGCTGGCACTAAGACCGCACTCAACCAACTCTATAAGGCCATAAGCAAACAAGAAAATGCTCATCCAGAAGCGATGCTCCTAGTGGCCGGGAACTTTAAAGCAGGCAAACTTAAATCAATTTTACCACATTTTTACCAGCATGTGCAACCACAGGAGAAGAAAAACTATAGGCCACCCTTTACTCCACACACAGAGATGCAATACAAAGCTCACCCCCACCCTAAATTTGGCAAATCTGACCATAATTCTATCCTTCTGATTCCTGCTTACGAGCAAAAACTAAAGCAGGAAGTACCAGTGACTCGCTCAATACAGAAGTGGTCAGATGACACGGATGCTACGATACAAGACTGTTTTGCTAGCACAGACTGGAATATGTTCATCCAATGGCATTGAGGAATACACCACCTCAGTCATCGGCTTCATTAATAAGTGCATCGACGATGTCGTCCCAACAGTGACTGTACGTACATATTCCAACCAGAAGCCATGGATTACAGGCAACATCTGCATTGAGCTAAAGGTTAGAGCTGCCGCTTTCAAGAAGCAGGACACTAATCCGGACGCTTTTAAGAAATCCCACTAAGCCCTCAGACGAACCATCAATCAATACAGGATTAAGATTGAATCCTACTACACCGGCTCTTACGCTCTTCGGAAGTGGCAGGGCTTGAAAATATTACGGACTACAAAGGGAAATCCAGACGTGAGCTGCCTGTTGACGCGAGCCTACCAGACAAGATACATGCCTTTTTATGCTCGCTTCGAGGCAAGCAACACTGAAGCATGCACGTGAGCACCAGCTGTTTGGATGACTGTGATAATGCTCTCGGTAGCCAATGTGAGCAGGACCTTCAAACAGGTCAACATTCACAAAGCTGCAGGGCCAGACGGAAAACCAGGGCGTGTACTCAAAGCATGCACGGACCAACTGGCAAGTGTCTTCACTGACATTTTCAACCTCTCCCTGACCAAGTCTGTCATACCAACATGCTTCAAGCAGACCACCATAGTCCCTGTGCCCAAGGAAGCAAAGGCAATCTGCCTAAATGATTACCGCCCCATAGCACTCACATCAGTAACCATGAAGTGCTTTGAAAGGCTGGTCGTGACTCACATCAACAGCATCCTCCTGGATACCCTAGACCAGGCCTGGGCAACTCCAGTCCTGGGGGCCTGATTGGTGTCACACTTTTTCCCCAGCTAACACACCTGACTCCAATAATCAACTAATCATGATCTTCAGTTAAAAATGGAGTTAGTTTAAATCAGGTGTGTTTGCAAGGGATGGGTGAAAAGTGTGACACCAATCAGGCCCCCAAGGACTGGAATTGCCCAGGCCTGCCCTAGACTCACTCCAATTTGCATACCGCCCCAACAGATCCACAGATGACGAAATCTAAATAGCACTCCACACTGCCCTTTCCCACCTGGACAAAAGGAACACCTATGTGAGAATGCTGTTCATTGACTACAGCTCAGCGTTCAACACCATAGTGCCCACGAAGCTCATCACTAAGCTAAGGACCCTGGGACTAAACACCTCCCTCTGCAGCTGGATCCTGGACTTCCTGACGGGCCACCCCCTAGGTGGTAAGGGTAGGCACAACACTTCTGCCACACTGATCCTCAACACAGGGGCCCCTTAGGGGTGTGTACTTTGTCCCCTCCTGTACTCCCTGTTCACTCATGACTGCGTGGCCAAGCATGACTCCAACACCATCATTAAGTTTACTGACGACACAACAGTGGTAGGCCTGATCACCGACAATGATGAGACAGCATATAAGGAGGAGGTCAGAGAACTGGCAGTGTGGTGCCAGGACAACAACCTCTCCCTCAATGTGAGCAAGACTAAGGAGCTGATCGTGGCCGAACAGGCCCACATTAACATTGACGGGACTGTAGTTGAGCGGGTCAAGAGTTTCAAGTTCCTTGGTGTCCACTTCACCACCTAACTATCATGGTCCAAACACACCAAGACAGTCGTGAAGAGGGCGAGACTGAAAAGATTTGTCATGGGTCCCCAGATCCTCAAAAAGTTCTACAGTTGCACCATCGAGAGCATCTTGACCGGTTGCATCACCACCTGGTATGGAAACTGCTCTGACCATAAGGCGCTACATAGGGTAGTGCGTACGGTCCAGTACATCACTGGGGCCAAGCTTCCTGACATCTCCAGGACCTATATAATAGACGGTGTCAGAGGACAGCCCATAAAATTGTCAGAGACTCCAGTCACACAAGTCATAGACTGTTTTCTCTGCTACCGCACGGCAAGCGCTGCTGGAGCGCCAAGTCTAGGACCAAAAGGATCCTTAACAGCTTCTACCCCCAAGCCATAAAACTGCTGAACACTTAATCAAATGGCCACCGGACTATTTACTTGGACCCCCCCGCCCCTCCATTTGTTTTGTACACTGCTGCTACTCACTGTTTATTATCTATGCATAGTCACTTCGTCCCTATCTACATGTACAAATGACCTGAACTAACCTGTACCCCCGCACACAGACCCCCTGTATATAGCCACGTTTTTGTTATTTTATTGTGTTACTTTTTATCATTTTTTACTTTAGTTTATTTGGTAAATATTTTTTTTAACTCTTCTTGAACTGCACTGTTGGTTAGGGGATTGTAAGTAAGCATTTCACGGTAAGGTCTACACTTATATTCAGTGCATGTGACAAATAAAGTTGGATTTGATTTGAAACGTAGGACTAGGAGTTAGTGTTGTGCCAGCATACTGTGTCTATTCCCATAAATCCTTGTGAATCGTATCTTCCAGATGCTCAATCTGTTTGTGGCTGTCATCATGGATAACTTTGAGTACCTGACTCGAGACTCGTCTATACTGGGGCCTCATCATCTGGATGAGTTCATCCGTGTTTGGGCTGAGTACGACCCTGCTGCCTGGTATGTGTCCCTCTCCCTCCCTCCCTTCAGCCATCTGGCTGGCTGGTGCTCCTACTGTGCCTCTATGCCCAGTCAGAGAGATATCTAGTATTACAGCTGCTAGTATGGAGGGGACTGCCTAATCCCTGCCTGATACTTTGTGACTTGCTGACAATCCTCCATGTAGTGTCATGTAGAGGGTACGGTATGGTAACATACCTCCTAGTACCCTGTCAGCCCTCTAATGATCATTGTTCTCTTGAAGCTGTCCTGAAGTTGTTGTTTTTATATCTGCTTGTTCTTTTTGCAGCGGACGGATTCGCTATAACGATATGTACAACTTGTTACGAATTATCTCACCCCCTCTTGGCTTAGGGAAGAACTGCCCTAATAGGGTAGCGTACAAGGTTAGCAACCCCAGAACATTTCCTCCACTAGGGTGCTTTGTGTTCCTATGCCAAGAGACTTAAGTGAATGGCTGTGCACCAATGACTCGCCTACACACTAGCACCCGCCCTTCCAGACTGACTGGCTTTGGTTAATGATGCCAGACTGGAAACAAAGCTTTCAAAGCCATGTTAAACCCCAACTCTACCTGACATTGGAATCCCTATGTAATGCTTACTTTCTACATGATGTGTCAAGGTATGCAGTGAACACATTCTGGTTTGCACCTGTTCCGTCTCCTATCTATGTACAGTTAGATTAAACATTACGTTTGGATGTTTAGTCCTAAATTGATTCAGATCATGAACACGTCTGAATCGGATCAACGTCTTTACGTACTGTGTTTTTGGGATCCTAGACGTAAACGTTGTAAAGAGAAAAGAGGGCTTTAATTCATTAAGATTTTTTTTTAAGTCTGGCATTGAAACCTTTGTTTCCGTGCTTCTGGTGAACCCTCCCTGGATGTCTCTCAGCATGCAGAAGCCGTCATCCACACTACGTGCAATGCTGTCGTTCTCTCCCCATCAGCATCCTGTGTGTTCTTCTTCTCACTCTTCCAGACTCACTCTTCCATCCCATGTCTCCCCTCAGGAATCTGAGCAGCTCACTTCCTCCTGAGCTGAGTTCACCACCGCACTGATGCATCCCTGGTCCACCGTGGCCAAAGATGGCATCCATCTCCATGTCGCTACTGGAAATCTAAATAACACAGATTTCTGTTTTTGTTTTTTCCTATTCATTTTGGTTTCTTAAAAAAAAAACATTTTGTTCCTTTCCTCCTCTAACTTTCCATCCTTCTTTATTTGGCTTTTTGTTTCCTACTCTGTGAAGTGGCCGTATCAAGTACCTTGATATGTATCAGATGCTCCTCCACATGTCCCCACCCTTAGGTTTGGGAAAGAAATGTCCGCCAAGAGTCGCCTACAAGGTAGCCACTCCCTCTGCTCGACCTGTCTTCCCATTGGCTTGACCTCCAGCCAATCTCTGTGCTCTGCAGTGTTCCCTTGTTTCTTTAGTTTGTTTTGCTAACGCTCTGATCTCTTTGGTGTAGCCCTTTCCCTCCCCTTCTTTTTTTGGGCATAGCTACTTTATTTGGAGCAAGCTCAGCCTGTGAGGTGATGTCCACTAAGGCGGAGAGATAGGCCATGAGACGCATACGGTATCCCCACTATGTGAAAACGTGTTACTAAGTATTTAGTAACATTTACGGTAGTGGGTGTCAAATTCCTTAGGATAATAAATACATAATAGGTTTTCATATAATCCCGTCTCTGTAATTGAAAGGGCAACCAGCACTTTCCAACCTCATGTTATTGTCTCCAGTACAATACCACTGTCTACATATGTGAAAACGCCACATTTCTACTTTCTGTAGAAAAATATATAAAGTTAAAAAGTTCTACCTGATGACATCATCATTTTAAAAATAGTGATTTTCAAATTTGCGGTGACATGGGGAGGAAGAAAATACCCTCCGTCTGGCAAGAAACTTGCTACAAGTTGAGAAAATTGCCGTTTTGGGGGAACTTTCTTCTTATCTTTTTAACCACAGATCACAGAAACGCGACATTTTCACCTATGTAGAACTGGTATGGTGCTGGAGATGGTGATTATGATTATGATGTTGAAAAGTGTCGGAATTGTCCTTTAATACATCCAACACAGCAGGCATGCGCAGATTAATTCATGGAAGAATATTTCGATTTAATTCTACAATACACACATATTCGACCAATCCAGGACTGTCCCCAGATCTAAATCCTTTACCAATCAATCTGTTTTATAGGAAAGGGGTTTAGTATTGCTCTCCCTTACCTTATCTTAGTCTATCCCCTGAGTTTACCCACTAGGGGTTTTTCGGTTTTGTGGGCCAGTGTGTGTGGCTTCTGTTGCTTTCCTGTGTGACAAATATGTGTGCTTTACTCTCTGTCTTTCTATCTTTCATTCTCTCTCATCCTGTCTTTCACCTCTACTTTCTCTCTATGGATTTGTGTGCACATGTATGTGTGTGTGTCTCACCCCTCCTCTCCTTTCTCATTCTGACTTCTGTCGTACTTTTGCACCGCAACTGATAGTAGGGGAATGCTTTTTGTGTTCAGGGGAGCTCAACTCTACCACAATAGCTTAAACATCAAATATAGTGCTCTGTATGCATATAGTGGTGTAGATTTCATCTCTTTTGATAAGCAGTTCAGGTTATTTGGAATGGACTGTGTGTGACACATGCTTTTTCTGTCGATGCTAGGCATTGGTTCTCAAGATGTTTATGACTTGAGCAGCGTCATACCTTTTTACCTCAGTTTGATTGTTGGTATAGCAACCACAGAGTGGAGCTCCTGAGATCTTTGAGGCACTTCCATGGTTATGCGTACATGCCCTTTCTCACTTTTATTTCGATCAATGTCAGTCTTGCACCGGTGCACTTTGACTTGCAGCATAGTGCATACTGTAGCCAATAGCAGTGAATGTGAATGTTTAGTTTGTCTCCTCTTTGTACTCGTTGAGAAAGCTTTTTGTGTGCTGTAGGGGTCTCTGTGAATATTACCAGCAGCACACAGACTGGTTTCTCCTGATTGGCTGATGGTCTGGATGAAGTGTTAACAGTAGAAGTGTGTTTCTAACCTCCTCCTCCGTCCACACATTCTCTCCAGCGGCTAGTCAAGATGAACATGCCCATCGCTGATGACAACACAGTCCACTTTACCTCCACTCTCATGGCCCTGATTCGCACGGCCCTGGAGATCAAACTGTCCTCAGGTGAGACCGCCCTTCTCTCTCTCCCTATCCTCTGCCCCCGCCTATGTTCCCCCTTCCCTGTCCCCGCTCCCCCCTACCCTGTCCCCTCTCCCCCCTACCCTGTCCCCTTTCCCACCTACCCATGTCCCCTCTCCCCCCTACCCATGTCCCCTCTCCCCCCTACCCATGTCCCCTCTCCCCCTACCCATGTCCCCTCTCCCCCCACCCTGTCCTCTCTCCTCCCCACTCTGTCCCCTCTCCACCCCTGTGTGATACATGATAGGCTAGGTGCATACCTATCATGAGGCCGACTTGATGACTCAAGCAAAAGCAACAAACACTAGTTGTAAATGTTAGATTTAGCGATCCATCACATTGTCCTCCTAGACAGACAGACAGACAGACAGACAGACAGACAGACAGACAGACAGACAGACAGACAGACAGACAGACAGACAGACTTTGTGATGTCCCCAGGATGCGTAGCAGGGACATATGCTGCTTGTTTGTTGCTTACAGAAGGTTTGCATTAGTAGATATGGGTCCCATTTGGTCTCATTAGGCTGCTCTGTGGTGGGTTTTGTGTTTAGGGCCTGTGCTGCGTAGTTGAATGACGTCACAGAGCAGTATGCTTTTCTCTAGCTTCACTGCTCAGTGCCGCTTTCAATAAGTTATTCTCTCTGGTTCACCTCCACAATGACTCTGCAAGCTCATGTTTACTTTTGTCTTTATCTTTTGTTGCTATACTTAAATTAGATAATTGTGTATTTGATGCAAGAATATTCTATTTTCTCTTGCGATCTTCTTCTTAGGGATGGTTGCCCAGCGTCTTTCTGATGCTGAACTGAAGAAAGAGCTCTCTACAGTTTGGCCAAGCCTTTCACAGAAGACTATGGATCTGTTGGTTACACCACACAAACGTAAGCACCTCTGCACGGCAGTCCTCTCGGATCCTTGCTTCATGTCACTGATATATTTCATCTTTACAAGAAGGATACCTGGACTGTCTGTGATTCTGTTTATGCCACATCTTAAAGTGGCAAGCCCAGACTCCTCACTCTGAAACAACATAAAACATTTGTAGTAATTTAGCAGACACTCTTATCCAAAGCGACTTACAATTAGTGCATTCATCTTAAGATAGCTAGATGAGCCAACAACACATCACAATCGAATCAAGTACATTTTCCTGTGAGAGTTATTTAACATCTTGCGACGAGCAATCCCGTATCCGGGATCCTATTTATAGCCTCAAGCTCATTACCATAACGCAACGTTAACTATTCATGAAAATCGCAAATGAAATGAAATAAATATATTAGCTCTCAAGCTTAGCCTTTTGTTAACAACACTGTCATCTCAGATTTTCAAAATATGCTTTTGAACCATAGCTAAACAAGCATTTGTGTAAGAGTATTGATAGCTAGCATAGCATTAAGCCTAGCATTCAGCATGCAACATTTTCACAAAGACAAGAAAAGCATTCAAATAAAATAATTTACCTTTGAAGAACTTCAGATGTTTTCAATGAGGAGACTCTCAGTTAGATAGCAAATGTTCAGTTTTTCCAAAAAGATTATTTGTGTAGGACAAATCGCTCCGTTTTTGTTCATCACGTTTGGCTATGAAAAAAACCTGTATCCAGGAGTGTAATTATAGCCACAAGCTCATTAGCATAACGCAACGTTAACTATTCATGAAAATCGCAAATTAAATGAAATAAATATATTAGCTCTCAAGCTTAGCCTTTTGTTAACAACACTGTCATCTCAGATTTTCAAAATGTGCTTTTGAACCATAGCTAAACAAGCATTTGTTTATTGATAGCTAGCATAGCATTAAGCCTAGCATTCAGCATGCAACTTTTCTCAAATAAAATCATTTACCTTTGAAGAACTTAGATAATGCAAATAGCAAATGTTCAGTTTTTCCAAAAATAGGGTAAGAAAAAACCCAGAAAATTAAGTCATTACAACGCGAACTTTTTTCCAAATTAACTCCATAATATCGACAGAAACATTGCAAACGTTGTTTAGAATCAATCCTCAAGGTGTTTTTCACATATCTATCGATGATAAATAATTCGTGGCAGTTGACTTTCTCCTCTGAAGAAAATGGAAACGCGCATGGAGCTGGAGATTACGCAATAATTTCGACGGAGGACACCGGGCGGACACCTGGTAAATGTAGTCTCTTATGGTCAATCTTCCAATGATATGACTACAAATACGTCACAATGCTGCAGACACCTTGGGGAAACGACAGAAAGTGCAGGCTCATTCCTGGTGCATTCACAGCCATATAACGAGACATTGGAACACAGAGCATTCCAAATCTGGACCATTTCCTGTATGAAATTTCATCCTGGTTTCGCCTGTAGCATTAGTTCTGGGGCACTCACAGATAATATCTTTGCAGTTTTGGAAACGTCAGAGTTTTTCTTTCCAAAGCTGTCAATTACATGCATAGTCGAGCATCTTTTCGTGACAAAATATCTTGTTTAAAACGGGAACGTTTTTTATCCAAAAATTAAAAGAGCGCCCCCTATCTCGAAGAAGTTAAGATACTCTTCAAAGAGGTAGGGTTTCAGATGTTTTCGGAAGATGGGCAGGTCCTGACTTTAGTGGGAGGCTTTTTCCGCCATTGGGGTGCCAGGACAGAGAAGAGGTTTGACTGGGCTGAGTAGGGGTGCGAGGGCCAAGAGACCAGAAGTGGTGGAACGTGCTCCGGTTGGGATGTAGGGTTTGAGCATAGCCTGAAGGTAAGGAGGTGCAGTTCCCCTTGCTGCTCCGTAGGCAAGTCCCTGGATTAGGACCAGCGCCGCTTCCTGTGTGAGGACAGGTTGTACGCTACCAATGTTGCAGAACATGAATCTGCAGGATGATAGGTCCTCCAGAAGTTTAGTTTTCCTCCATTTCTGCTCAGCTGCTCATAGCCCTGTTCTGTTAGCACGCAGTGAGTGACTCAGCCATGAAGCCGGAGAGAAAGGTAGGGCCGGCTGGGAGGAAAGAGGACAGTGAGTCAAAGTATGCAGAAAGGGAGGGAGAGTAGGGTCGAAGATGCAGAGTCAGGTGACAGGAGGGAGAATGATTTAGCATAAGGAAGAGAGAAGATGCGGCAGTGCATGACCATCTGGGTAGGGGCTGAGTCTATGGGGTTGGAGGAGAGATGGAGAGAAAAGGAAACAAAGTAGTGATTAGACATATGAAGGGGGGTTGCAGTGAGATTAGTAGGCGAACAGCCTCTAGTGGAGATGAGGTCATGCATATTGCCGGCCTTGTGAGTGGGACGTGACTGAGAAAGGGCGAGGTCAAAAGAGAAAAGGAGTGGAAAGAAATGTATTGAAGCTGAAGCTTAAAGTCGCCCAGTATGATGAGTGGTGAGCTATCCTCAGGACATGTACTTATCAAGGTGTCAAGCTCATTGAGGAACTCTCCAAGGGCACCTGTTGGGTGATAGATGACATCAATGTTAAGCTTGAGTGGAGCAGTGACAGCATGGAATTCAAATGAGGAGATCAACAGGTGAGAAGAGAAAATCTCCACTCAGGAGAAATGAGTAGTGTGCCACCACTGCGACGACCAGATGTTCTCGGACTATGAGAGAACATATAGTCAGATGAAGTAGCTGGAGTAGCAGTGGTGTCTGGGGAAATCCATGTCTCTGTCAGGGCCAAAAGTGGGCCAAAAAGTATAGGGACTGAAGGGGAACATACACTACGGGTCAAAAGTTTTAGAACATCTACTCATTCAATTGTTTTTCTTTATTTGGACTATTTTCTACACTGTAGAATGATGATAGTGAAGACATCAAAACTATGAAATAACACATATGGAATCATGAAGTAACCAAAAAAGTGTTAACCTCCCTGGGATCGTTCGGGACGCTAGCGTCCCACCTCGCCAACAGCCTGTGAAATAGCAGGGCGCCAAATTCAAAACAACAGAAATCTCATAATTAAAATTCCTCAACCATACAAGTATTTTACACCATTTTAAAGAAATACTTCTCGTTAATCCAACCACAGTGTCCGATTTCAAAAAGGCTTTTCGGCGAAAGCAGAACATATCATTATGTTTGGTCAGCAACTAGTCACAGAAAGCATTCAGCCATTTTCCAACCAGAGGTGTCACAAAAAGCAGAAATATAAATAAAAGGAATCACTAACCTTCGACGATCTTCATCAGATTACACTCACAGGACTCAATGTTATACAATACATGTATGTTTTGTTCGATCAAGTTCATATTTATATCCAAAAACCTCAGTTTACATTGGTGCCATGTTCTGAAATGCCTCCAAAACATCCGGAGAAATTGCAGAGAGCCACATCAAATAAGAGAAATACTCATCATAAACTTTGATGAAAGATGCATGTTTTTCATAGAATTAAAGATAAACTTGTTCTTAATGCAACTGCAGTGTCAGATTTCAAAAAAGCTTTACGGCAAAAGCACAATATTCAATAATCTGAGAACAGTGTTCAGCCACAAAAGCAAGCTATACAGTTACCCGCCAAGTTGTGGAGTCAACAAAAGTCATAAATAGCATTTCAATCTTCACTTACCTTTGCTGATCTTTGTCGGAATGCACTCCCAGGACTCCCACTTCCACAAGAAATGTTAGTTTTGTTCGGTTACATCCATATTTATGTCCAAATACCTTTTACATTTAAGTCATTTAGCAGACGCTCTTATCCAGAGTGACTTACAAATTGGTGCATTCACCTTATGACATCCAGTGGAACAGCCACTTTACAATAGTACATCTAAATCTTTTAAGGGGGGGGTGAGAAGGATTACTTTATCCTATCCTAGGTATTCCTTAAAGAGGTGGGGTTTCAGGTGTCTCCGGAAGGTGGTGATTGACTCCGCTGTCCTGGCGTCGTGGGGAGTTTGTTCCACCATTGGGGGCCAGAGCAGCGAACAGTTTTGACTGGGCTGAGCGGGAACTGTACTTCCTCAGTGGTAGGGAGGCGAGCAGGCCAGAGGTGGATGAACGCAGTGCCCTTGTTTGGGTGTAGGGCCTGATCAGAGCCTGGATGTACTGAGGTGCCGTTCCCCTCACAGCTCCGTAGGCAAGCACCATGGTCTTGTAGCGGATGCGAGCTTCAACTGGAAGCCAGTGGAGAGAGCGGAGGAGCGGGGTGACGTGAGAGAACTTGGGAAGGTTGAACACCAGACGGGCTGCGGCGTTCTGGATGAGTTGTAGGGTTTAATGGCACAGGCAGGGAGCCCAGCCAACAGCGAGTTGCAGTAATCCAGACGGGAGATGACAAGTGCCTGGATTAGGACCTGCGCCGCTTCCTGTGTGAGGCAGGGTCGTACTCTGCGGATGTTGTAGAGCATGAACCTACAAGAACGGGCCACCGCCTTGATGTTAGTTGAGAACGACAGGGTGTTGTCCAGGATCACGCCAAGGTTCTTAGCGCTCTGGGAGGAGGACACAATGGAGTTGTCAACCGTGATGGCGAGATCATGGAACGGGCAGTCCTTCCCCGGGAGGAAGAGCAGCTCCGTCTTGCCGAGGTTCAGCTTGAGGTGGTGATCCGTCATCCACACTGATATGTCTGCCAGACATGCAGAGATGCGATTCGCCACCTGGTCATCAGAAGGGGGAAAGGAGAAGATTAATTGTGTTCGTTCTTTTGTTCGTGCGTTTAGTTCACTATTCCAAAGGCACAATGCGCGAGTGCAAAATCCAGACGAAAAGTCAAAAAAGTTCCATTACAGTTTGTATAAACATGTCAGACGATGTTTACAATCAAGCCTTAGGGTATTTTTATAATAAATCTTCAATAATATTCCAACCAGACAGTAGCGTATTCATTACAGAGGAAAAAGAAGGAACGGCGCGCCCGCGTGACTGCGCAGTAAACAACTGGTTGGCCACAGCCTAGTCCACTTGTTGAAACAGCTCTTATTCGACCCCCTTCCACAATAGAATCCTCAAACAACGTTCTATAGACTGTTGACATCTGCTGGAAGCCATCTGGCCCCATAGACACAGCATATTGGATAGGCAATCACTTAAATGAAACTACAACTACAAATCTCAGATTTCCCCCTTCCTGGTTGGATTTGTCTCAGGTTTTCATTCAAACAGTTTTAGAAACTTCAGAGTGTTTCCTATCCAATACTACTAATAATATGCATCTGGGACAGAGCAGCAGGCAGTTTACTCTGGGCACCTTATTCATCCAAGCTACTCAATACTGACCCCCTTCCTCACTTTCCTTCCTTGAATAACTCCGCAGAACAACTCGGTTTGATTGTTGATTGCTTAGCAGCTGTCAAGAATACATTCCCTACAATATAACACGCCCACAACTTAGCAGGACTGTTACACAAATAGGCCAGAAACTAATCTAAGTCCACAACGACAGTCACAACTACTGAGTAATCAGACAGTTCAAACAGCAGTGATTAACCTCTCCGGTACAAGGATAATAGTGCCACTGACGAGGCCCGCTATCAAGGACTGTGGGCTCTCCTTCTCCGTGGCCAATGTGAGTAAGACATTTAAGCATGTTAACTTCTCTGGGATATGTGGGACGCTAGCGTGCAGGGCACCAAATTCAAAACAACAGAAATACCATAATTAAAATTCCTCAAACATGCAAGTATTATACACCATTGTAAAGATAAACTTCTTATTAATTCAACCACAGTGTCCAATTTCAAAAAGGCTTTACTGCGAAAGCACACCATGAGATTATGTTAGGTCCGCACCTAGTCACAGAAAACCATACAGCCATTTTCCAGCCAGGGAGAGGGCTCACAAGTCAGAAATAGTGATTAAGTTAATCACTAACCTTTGATGATCTTCATCAGATGGCACTATTTGGACTTCATGTTACACAATACATGCATGTTGTGTTCGATAATCTCCATGTTAGACAATAAATGTTTGTTTTGTTTGATAATGTCCCTCTTTATGACCAAAAACCTCCTTTTTTGTTTGCGCGTTTTGTCCGCTAATCTGAATGCTCAAGGCACATGCACTAAGTCCAGACAAAAAGTTTTTTTTTAAAGTACAATAAAAGTTAGTAGAAACATGCCAATCAATGTTTAAAATCAATCCTCCAGTTGTTTTTGTCATAAATAATCAATAATATTTAAACCGGACAAAAGCTTTGTCAATAGAAAAAGAGAAACACGAAAGGCATGTTCCCGATCAGGCGCATGGCTGATGTCTGGAAATTTCCACTGGCCACTGATTGAAAGTGCTGTGTCTCCCTCATTTTTCAGAGTAAAAGCCTGAAACAATGCCTAAAGACTGGCCACATGTAGAAGAAGCCACAGAGCTCGTGAACTGGGTCCTATGTCGTTGTATGGTGGATTGGCTTTTAATGGAAAAACAGCCTTTCAAAATAATAGTACTTCCTGGTTGGATTTTCCTCGGGTTTTCGCCTGCCATATCAGTTCTGTTATACTTACAGACATTATTTTAACAGTTCTGGAAACTTTAGAGTGTTTTCTATCAAAATCTACTAATTACATGCATATCCTATCATCTGGGCCTGAGTAGCAGGCAGTTTAATTTGGGCACGCTTTTCATCCAAAATTCCGAATGCTGCCCCCTACCCTAGTGAAGTTAACTAGGCTACTAGGTAAAAGAAAAAATGAAATTGCCCTAGCAAGACAATACTAACAGCTTCTAATTTAATCAAAAAATACACTTGCTGCTCTTGTAAGAGTTGATCCCCTGACAAACTGTAGATGACACACAGGTTGCCATAACATGTAGGACCTTTGCTCTCACTTGGCTGTCAGTTAAGATTCCAGTCATCTGCTTTGTCTCCACTGACATCTTGTGGCAGGATCTAAGCATCTCACCTGAGAACAATGGCATTTTAAACAGATACTTCTTCTCTCCTTCTTTCAAGCCTGGCATGCAGCAATTTTCTTCAAACAGCTAAATCCCTCTTTGTTTCAAGTGATACCTTTGGTTCAACTGAATAGAATTAGCGATAAACTGGCATCAGAGAGTTTGGATGAGACCAATACAGATGGATGAGATAATGGATAAGTCAGAGGTTTTCAGAGGTTTTCATCAACCACTCCCCTGTGTACCTCTCTCAGCCAATGAGCTTACTGTTGGGAAGGTGTATGCAGCCCTGATGATCTTTGACTACTACAAGCAGAACCGAGCCAAGAGGCTCAAGGAGCAGCAACAGCAGCAACAGCAACAGAATGCTGCCGGCTCCCAGGTATCACACACACACACTATTGCTGATGCCCAGGAGGCATACATTTCACCCATGGATGAAAATGCTTCAAACATCTCCTAACAAAACCAATATGACTCACATTTCCAGAATTTTGATTGACTATATTCTGGAGGCAGAGACCTGGATCAATATTGTGCATGTTCAGTATGTTGAGCATCTTGCCGTCTTTCATCCACAGGGTAAGGTGGGGGCTCTGTTTAAACCAATACTGCCCCTGACTTACAAGCAGGATAAAGAGAAGGAGAAGGCCATCAACAACATGGAGCCTCCCTGTGAACTACTTCCTCAGCCCCAGCCTCAGGCCCTACCTAGACCCAGCTCCACCCTGCTCAACAACATGGAGCCTCCCTGTGAACTACTTCCTCAGCCTCAGGCCCTACCTAGACCCAGCTCCACCCTGCTCAACAACGGAGGCACACTGTGAGTTCACTAGCATGCGGGGAGTGTCTCAAACAATCCCAATGTTTTGGGGGTTTACATTTATGACAATTGTAACTGTGTTTTGCATTTGACAAAGACTTGTGGCAAAGATAATACAAAACTATTTTAATTTACAATCCGTTAGTCATTGTATGATGACTAACGTCTACATTTATTTATGATTAACAATTCAGGCCAGGCCATGATGGCACCTTGAAAGGATCGTCCTCCTGGGTGTCAGAGAAGTCTAGAGAGGTCCACAGACCCAGGAATAAGACACCTGTCCAAAGGGGCCAGTCTGAAGATGTCCCAAACACAACCCTTCCCCAGGTACTGTAGCCATTCCAGACTGCCCTCTGCTGTATTACAGACACATGAACATCATGGCCTTTGCACACATGAACATCATGGCCTTCGCACACATGAACATCATGGCCTTTGCACACATGAACATCATGGCCTTCGCACACATGAACATCATGGCCTTCGCACACATGAACATCATGGCCTTCGCACACATGAACATCATGGCCTTCGCACACATGAACATCATGGCCTTCGCACACATGAACATCATGGCCTTCGTACACATTAACATTATGGCCTTCGCACACATTAACATTATGGCCTTCGTACACATTAACATTATGGCCTTCGCACACATTAACATTATGGCCTTCGCACACATTAACATTATGGCCTTCGTACACATTAACATTATGGCCTTCGCACACATTAACATTATGGCCTTCGCACACATTAACATTATGGCCTTCGTACACATATACAGTATGGCCTTCGTACACATTAACATTATGGCCTTCGCACACATTAACATTATGGCCTTCACACACATTAACATCATGGCCTTCGTACACATTAACATTATGGCCTTCGCACACATTAACATTATGGCCTTCGCACACATTAACATTATGGCCTTCGCACACATGAACATCATGGCCTTCGCACACATGAATATCATGGCCTTCGCACACATTAACATTATGGCCTTCGCACACATTAACATTATGGCCTTCGCACACATTAACATTATGGCCTTCGCACACATGAACATCATGGCCTTCGCACACATGAACATCATGGCCTTCGCACACATTAACATCATGGCCTTCGCACACATATACATTATGGCCTTCGCACACATGAACATCATGGCCTTCGCACACATTAACATTATGGCCTTCGCACACATGAACATTATGGCCTTCGCACACATTAACATCATGGCCTTCGCACACATTAACATCATGGCCTTCGCACACATTAACATTATGGCCTTCGCACACATGAACATCATGGCCTTCGCACACATTAACATTATGGCCTTCGCACACATTAACATTATGGCCTTCGCACACATTAACATTATGGCCTTCACACACATGAACATCATGGCCTTCGCACACATGAACATTATGGCCTTCGCACACATTAACATTATGGCCTTCGCACACATTAACATCATGGCCTTCGCACACATTAACATTATGGCCTTCGCACACATTAACATTATGGCCTTCGCACACATTAACATTATGGCCTGCGACCTGCATTTTCTCTCCTGATGTATCTGTTCCTAGTAGTTAACTTGACTGGATATACTTATCTGTATGCAAGCACGTATCTCTCTCTCTGTGTGTGTGTGTGTGTGTGTGTGTGTGTGTGTGTGTGTGTGTGTGTGTGTGTGTGTGTGTGTGTGTGTGTGTGTGTGTGTGTGTGTGTGTGTGTGTGTGTGCGTGTGTGTGCGCGCGCATGCGTCATGCTTATGTGTGTGTGTTATGTCCTCCAGGAGTCAGTGGAGATGAGGAAGATGGACACCAGTGACAGCACAGTGCCTGGTCCTGGGTCTGGACTGGAGAACCAGGGGAGGGCTGTATCCATGCCCCGCCTCAACGCAGAGCTACAGGTAAAGACACCCTAAAACAAACACATCATTTGTAAAGCATAGCAGATGCGGCATGCCATGACTAAACTACATTGGAGAAAGCATGGTTGCATTTTGTTACACATCAGTGGCTATACTGCGGGCAGATTACTATGGTCAGGTGGCTATCTTTATGAGGGGTTCAATTTCAGCCAATATTACTGCAGTAGAACTGCTGAAAAATAACAAAAATGAATCCTTCATTTCGTCCCAAGAAATATAATCAGCTCCTCATTTCCTGAGTGATATTTATGTTGATCGATTGTTGCATTTAAGTGCATTCCTTTCAGAGGCCAATTAGAATAGATGTGTGTTGATCCTACTTTTAGTGCACAGAAGAAGTCCTGAATAATTTGATTAGAGCCTGGAAGACCGCCAACTATTTGTCCTGTATCGTTTTTCCTCTGCTGCCAACAGAAGGAAATACAAAAATTATAGTGGCTCAAAATGGTTGTGGGTAGAAAATGAAAGGGGTGATCCCTTATGCATTCAGGGAGGAAGAGAGTAATCATGTTACTATAAGATAGAGAATGTAAAGAGGGGGATAAATTGGATGAGAGGAGAGGGAGATTGCTTCATGACCTGCTGTCTACTTTTTCTCACTTTTTCTAACGAGGGCAGGAAATCCTTCAACAAAGACAATTAGAGTTGGCCTTTCTGAGATGGCTTGCTATCGTTAGAGTGAAATGGGGAGGCACGTAGTCTGAACTCTACCCTGAAACAGACTGATGGATTTCACTCTCTCTCCGGCTTGGTTTTCCATCGCTTAATTAAATGTTTTCCCTTTTTGGGGTAATGCCTCATTTCCCACTCCCTGGCGATGCCAGACAGGATCAGGGCGTAAAATCTCCCAGCCAGCCTGCCTCCACCTCCTCTTTGTGCAGTATTGACATGTGACACCCAGGGCCGACATGAACCCTCACCTGAATCCCAGTGAGAAGCTAAGCCCAAATCTCTTTAAACTGGAGTGCCGGATGATAAGAGGCAATAGATGTTGATTTAGTGGTTTCAGCACCTCTTAATATGGATGAAACCTTTTTTATTCCCTCGGGGCAGCTCTACCCCATAGACTTGCCCTCTGCTAGATCAGAAGCTTGACTCACGAGAACAAAAGCTAAAGAGCCAGATATGTTTTCTAGGATATCTTAGTATTCATGGTCTAGGAATCTAGGCTAGAGATGGGGGCATTGAGTATCACATGACATGAAGACCAGTTCTGTCTGATTGGAATGGGTAATTCTGTCTTATTACCAGGTGCTGAAACACAATGAGATATAACCGGTTGACCCTTTCTATAAAAAGGCGTGCTGAACGACAAATGCCCTCAGTGGCCCTTCAATCATAATTATGTCATATTTACAAAGGGATCATTACTTTTGAATAAGCATGTAATAACACCACTGTTATTTTCCTGCTACTTCTCCACTAATCATTGTCTTAACTGTTCAATGTCACCCTCTCCGCCTGCACCTCGTTTTCTCTCCTGTCTCTTTGGCTTGATGCCTTCCGATGATCCTGGTTCTCCGCTGTGTGACAGAGGAGCCAGTCACGCCACTCCCCGGGGACCCTGCTGGCCGTATGTACCCCTTTCTCCGGTCCCTCAGTATCTCCCCTGCACCACATCTTCTTTGTTTGTTGATCCCAATGTACTAGTATGTGTAAAACTAAATTCTATTTTGTATTAACTAGCCGTGCAGGTGTGTAAAATGCTCGGTCCCGCAAGCATATGCTTCTGCCGTATGGTCCGTGTTTGACACTTAGTCGTACATTGAGAACCCAGTCTACATGTTTTCTGTTCTGTCGTATACAATATGGGAGATATACCGAGTGATTTTAGGATAAGAGTTAAGCTCGGTGTAAAACTTGAAATCAAAGGCCTAGCCAGGTGAAGTGCATCTCTTAGAGGAGGCTTTTCCTTTCATCATTCTACGGGGACTGGACAACACTCATTAAAACACATCTGCCCACTCCAACCTGCTCTTAGATACCAAGCCTATGGAATTGGTAAGTAGTAAACTAGTGATCAGATGGAGCTGTTTTGAAGAGAGAAAGGGTCTGCTGCTACAGGTGGAAACATTGCTTCTGTTTCCCCTTTTATGTTCTTATCCTCAAGCACAGACTAAGACTTAGGGAAATTGGTAGCCGTGTCTATGGTTTTACCAACAGCAATCTATCTAGGTGACTATATCTGTTGAGGACATTGACCATGTGAGTCGTATGTTTTGCAGCGAGGCTCTGTAGGACAGATGTGTCTCCACTAGGTGGAAATGGTGTTTCACAATGGAGTCGGTGAGGTGCATACGTCTCCTTTATCCCATTACGCTCAGTTCTCATCTTCCCATCAGCATTCCAGTTTGATAATCACAATGATGAATACAATTTCCAGCTGGATTACGAGTTCACTTTGAAAACCGATCAGAGAAGAGATCAACATCTGTATAACAGGTCTCGTTTCACTCAGCTTAGCAGCGATGTAAGTTTCCATACACTAGTCAGTGATCCCTCTTCCTCATTGGTTCCACACAGCCTGTTCCTGACTGCAGCCCGATGAAGCGCTCTGCGTCCACCCATGCCCCACAGCGCCCCCAAGAGGCGAACCTGCGTGACTACACCCTGGAGACGCCCAGCATCCAGGAAAGGCCTCACCACCACCACCACCACCGCTGCCACCACCGTAGAGAGAGGGACAAGAAGCAGCGGTCACTCGACAGGACGCCAAGCACCGCTGGTTAGTGCACAAACACCACACACAGACACGCATACGCAATGACACACACTACAAGTACACATACACACACATCAAAGATTGTGCTCAATCGTATTCTTGAAACACAGAGTAATATTATTTTTGCCAGCAATGCCAATTGTGTTTTAAATGTGCAATGCTAGGGATCACTTTATCGGTGATGTTAAAGGGGGTCTTGTTGTGTATGTTATATGAGTCCCCACCACCAATACCCTGATCACGAAATGTGGGTGTTTGGACCATGAGAGTGAGAAGCAGACCATTAGCCCAGCCTGCTGGGGCTCGTCTATAGAGATCCGCTCTGGGCGCCATGGAGGCATCGTTCAGGCCTGGGTGTCAGAATGGAGCTCTGCAGCTGGCCTTTATCACAAAGATAAAAGGGACTGACAGACATGCACACCCAATGACCTGCTAATAATGGGCACCTCTTGTCTTAGCAGGGCAATGCTGGGGAGAGGAGAACTTTAGGGGAGAAAAGCCTTTGGTGTGGTAGTAGTCTGGCCTTTGTGAGTGTTTAAGAATCTTCTCTTTCGGAGTGAGGTATAGACTGGGTGCAATCAGCGGTTGAATGGGGCTTAAGAGGTGAATTGGGGGGAGGTTACAGTAGGTTGAGGCCCGGTTTGAACATAAGGCTAGGGTTAGGGTTAGCTTTATGCCAAGATTATGGTTAGGGTTATGTCCTTACCCTGAACCCCAACCCTAACCTTGGCCATAACCCTAACCCTGGTGTGTATTCCTAAGGTACACCAGGAATCCCGGCTGCAGAGCCCTCGTCTAGAGACAGGGTGCAGGACCGCGGCCGCTCCCATGAGAGGAAGAACCACTCGACGGCAGGGGAGAAGCAGCGCTACTACTCCTGCGATCGCTACGGCAGCAGGGAACACTGCCACACCACCAAGTCTGCCACCACCAGCTGTGCCACCTCCCCCAGCGAGGTGCAGGACCCCAGCATCAACAAGCAGGTGGGAGGGCATTGGTAGGGTAGGATATGGGCAGGGCAGGGCACAGTATGGGTACGGCAGGATATGTCAGGACAAAACATGGCAGGGTATACTGTAGGCTTGGTATGATATGAGCAGAGCATGGGAAGGAATCAGGTACGCAATGAGAATCTGAACAATACACACACTACACATTATCAGTAAGTATATGTCTGTCTGGTTTAGTACAGCACCGTGTATTTTGTGTGCAACTCTCTTGATGAGGATCTGTCTGCTTTCTCTTTCTGCCTCGGCTGAAACTCAACTTTCTCTTCTTTCTGCCTTTAGTACAACCACTCATGGCCTTTCAATTCTCTTTCCACTCTTCTTCCTCTTCTTCACCATTTTCTGTCCATTTTGTCTGTCTTCTTCTCCTTTCTTTTGCTGCCCTGTCCTCCTTGGTTGTGTCGTCTGTCCTCTCCCACTGTCCTCTCTCTCCTCTCCATCCAATGTTGGTGTCTTCCCCTTCCTTCTGGTGACCATGACCTCATCGTTTTTATTGTTTTAAATTGCTTTGTCCAATTTTCATCTAGGGTAGTGGTTCGGTTAAATGCAGCCCAGTGATGATGACCTCAGGGGCTAGCACACCCAGCCGTGGACGCAGGCAGCTACCCCAGACCCCCCTGACCCCCCGCCCCGGGGTGGCCTACAAGACTGCCAACTCCTCCCCTGTGCACTTTGTGTCTGCCCAGTGTAGCAGTGGCCTGCCCACCCTGAGTCCTGGCCGGCTGAGCCGCGGGCTGTCTGAGCACAACGCCCTGCTGCACAGTGGCTCCTCCCACATCCCCTCCCCTGTCACCCGCATCAGCTCTGAGCCTTTCCTGGGTTACAGTCACAGGGAAGCCCAGGGCCAGGGCAGTCTGTACTGCAGCCTCCGGGACGAGCTGCTGAGCCCCTATGCTGCCAGAGCACGCTCCCCTCGGACCGCACTGCCTCAGATGGGGCCGGGGCCCCTCCACCTGCCTCCGCCACCCCAGCAGAGCCATGCGGTGCCCAACGGATACCACTTCACCTTTGGTGGTATTGGCAACGCCAGCCCGGAGTCTGGCTCTGGCGCCAGGGCACCCAGGTACTACCACGAGGCAGATGAGGATGAATGGTGCTAGCATGGCTTTGAACAGATGTTTTTATTGCATTTTTTTAGGAATCGTGATGAGTTTTATCATCTTTTTTTGAAAGATTTAGTTTACACTGTTGCTGTATGTAAAGCTAATGGGAGCCAAGGAAGGGTTGGGATTCATTTGAATGTGAACAAAGCAGCACCGTTTTTAGGAACTGGATGAAAATGAAATTGGATGTGGATTCGGTGAATTGTTGGTAATTGAGTTTGGTCCCACTTCGTCTTATGCACTGAAGACAGTGGCATGTTTAATTGAGGGCACTTTTGCTTTGATTCTTTATCAAACTGAATTACTTTGAGAACATCCAACTTGAAAAAAAAATGCTTTACCTAGTCTTCATAGTGACCCAAATAGTGACATAAGAAACTCTACTACAGTTACTCACAATAGAGATGGGTGAGCAGCAGGCCTCTTTGCTAACTCTGTGATGAGCAGGGGGACACCCATGTATTGTTTATCTGTAACAACACGCGATAAGGAAGGAGTCCGAGAGATTTATTCAAACTTCCCTAAGAAAGGCCCTTGAAAGTAAAAACTGCACAACAGCTATTCTACTTTGCTTTGGGACTCTTACCATTCCACGATATAAAGGGATTTACAGTAGCCTAGCCCTTTATATGACATTCCCTTTCTGTCAGAAGATACAGCCTGATCGAATAGAGGGATCGATGTTGTCATTACAGACAGTGATTGTCGATTTGTTACTGTTTACCGTTGCAAATTTCACTACTACTACTTCAGAGAAATGAGGAGAGGAAATGAAATGTGATTGGTTTTATATACAACTATATATATGTTATCTTTTCATTGTGTGCATATTTTGTATCTTGTAAAAACAACTTTGTTTATGTAAATTGCTTCAAGTTTGCCATCATTTCAGGTTGAATGTTTCTTACAGACGGTCTGCTTCAGATGTTTAAAACAAAGTGCCTATCCTTTTAGACATGCTGTAGTAAAGATGCAAAGTCAAACCCGTTTCTGTGAAGCATCAACACTTAACTAGTTATTTGGTAGTTCTGCAGGAGAGCAAGATGTACAGAAAGCCTTATCTGAGAAACAACAACTTTTCTTCAAGAAAAAGAAATGCTTTTTAATGTACACTATTAATTAACCTTTTGATTGCTGATCATTTCCACGTGTGATTTTCCTTTTGGTAAATATATTTCATCAATTTGAGTAGGGATGACGAAGGTTGGGGCAAAATCATCGTATGAACACTTAACAAACAGGAAAACGGCATTAGTAGCATATAAATCCAGTTAGGAAGACACAGAGTAACACTGCATGTGTAAATCATAAACCTGGTCCACAACAGTTATGAAGATGTAGTGGTGTATAGTCACTTTCCCGGTGAGGTTAGTCAACTGCGAAAGCATCGCAAGCTACCATCTGTTTCAATGCTATAACTGCAGAGTTAGTATAGAACATAAGGAATCTGATGAGAAACAAACAGGGTGCACTTTTTGGATGGATGTGCTTGAGAAGCAGAGATAGATGCAGATCCCTAATGAGTGTATACTCTGAGTCGAGCCCCTGGCACCAGCACACTGTACCCCCCTGTGTCTCCCCATTGGCTCAGACCCCTCTATGTTAAGGTTTTAGCCCGTCTGATATAGCATAAATATGGTTCACACTTTCTAGCGTTATATCTACCCAGCCATGGTAACAGATAATGTTGATGGTTGACATCTGCTTCAGATAATATATATGGATATTAATACAATATAATTTAAAAAAAAGATGTTTCCCTGGGATGGATGATCTAGTGCTTGGAAGAGTTTTGGTTCTTTTCTATTCTACATTGGTAGTGGAATGTGGCACGGTGTGCTGTTTAAGGAATGCTCTACTCCAGCAAAAGTGTTGCTCAATTACTGATAGTATTGGAGATACAGTAGGCGGGTCCAGGTGTTGCAATGTCTGCACACTCGTCGGGGTTCTGTACTGCATATTTCCCAGAAGCAGGGTTTTGATGACAGAGAAAGTAGGGCTATGCAACAAGAGGACACTACAGTCATATACTTCATCCATATTGTAGCTTTACATGCAGAGATCTCCAGATTCATACTACAGCATGATTGTGACCAAATCTTTATAAAAAAACAAACAAAAAAAAACGTTTTCAAACATGTATAAAACATGTATTTTAAAATGCGTACGGCACAACGAGTTGAAGCAGAAATGAAGAGGATATTTAGAAATACAGCAACTTTATATATTTGCATGCATACAATTTACCCACGTTGATAATGTCAAAAGGAAAACTTGTCTTAAAAAGTAAGTAAATAATGTCATACTAATGGTTATCTGTTCCTTGTTAGGTCACCTAAGAGGGGGGATCAGTCCAGAGGAGGGTGTTCATAACCATTGAATAAACTCTAATGGTAAAAATGATCCACATTCTTGTACAGGTACCTTCAATTATTTCCCCTTGACATGTTGCCGTAGTGGGTTAAAACTTAAACTTATACTATCAGTCTCTTCCTTCATCTCTACGGCCTCTGTACTATTTCAAAAGAAACATATCCACGCCAAAGTCTCTCACAGTTGGTTGCCAAACATTGAACTGTTCCTATTTCTCTCTCTGCATACCAACTGCAGTGTACATGTGGCTGTTTTCTGGAGAAAATCATGTTTGCATGTTCTGATAATGTATGTGCATGTAAAAACTGTAGTACTTTTTTTGATACCATGTATTAATTTCTTGTTCATTTTTATTCATCTTTGATATATATATATACATATACGGTATATATATATATATATAATCTGTGGGGTTTGTTGGAAAAAATGACTTTATATAAAAATAGTATTGAACAATGATGATAGTTCCAGCCATGCCCCAGAGATGGAACATTCCTTATTTGGGTCTGAGTTTTTGTTGCCTGATTTATGTTTATTGGCCAGAATTTGAATTCTGCAGTTGTTTCTACATTTACATTTTGTATGAAGCCAAGTTCCTTGAATAAAAAATAAAAAATGAAACACACAGGCCTCAATATGTATAATAGCTGTAAAATGATTTGTTTATTGAATAAGAGAACAGTTGATGTCCAGTGAAAGTATAAGAGAGGTGTTTGACTTATTAGGATGGGTGAAGGTGTCTGCTGTGCAATAAGTTGTCAATGGCGCATTGTTATTGGTGGGCAGCCTACAGTAGGCGGAGACATTCCCCAAAATACACAAGGTGGAACATCCTGTTGATGCTCAAGTTGCGGGAAACAGTTGAAGCATCTACTGTCTTGAGACTGCCTAAAACAACACAGCAATTTACAGACAATGGTAAATTTTTAATCATGCGATTTAAAGTAATGAAAGTAATTTGACAACCTAACATAGATATTCGAATTAATTTTGTTTTGTTATTTTTGTTGTCATTGCTGTTGTGTATAAGACGGAACAAGAGCTATGTTATCTCCCACTAAAATTATTGAATTTATCGTAGGCTATCTACTATCATGGAGCCGCTATTAAAGATATTCAAAAGGATACGGGCTCGTACATCGTTAGGAAAGGTAAGGTCGAGGTCATCAATGTATCACACACCTTTCTTCATGGATTTAATTTCTCTATACTTTTCCATTTGTCGTGACTCGTGAGACTTCAAACTTTTTACGTGAATTGGGTCTCGGCAAATGTTCTCAGCAGGTGTCTGAAGAAAGAATCTATCCTACAATTTTCAATGATGGAATTAAACATTCTGTGGACAGTTATAAAATGGCCCCTATCTCTGTTCACCAGTTTTGACATTGATATTCACCATGCAGTAATACCATACCCAACCACTTGGAGCAGCTGTTGGTCAGTTTTATTCAACTACATTTTCACCACAATCAAGGGAAAGGGGGGATACCTAGTCAGTTGTACAACCGAACTGGAGGCCTGCCTTAATCAACATCCACGCTTTCGGTGCCTTGCTCAGGGGCAGAACAACATATATTTTTACTTTGTCACCTCTGGGATTCAATCCAGCAACCTTTCAGTTACTGACCTAACACTCCTACCAAAGCATGTATTAATCGACATCCACATCTTCGGTGCCCGGGGAACAGTGGCTTAACTGCCATAACCCCAAAACTAATGACTCATTAGCCAGCCCTACTCTGTTGTTTATGATTTAGTTTTCATGGAGGACTGATTGGGCTCATTGATTCGAGTTGAAAAATAAATGCTGCGCTCATGGAATAGACCTACACTTTGATACCTTGATAATATGCAGCTGTTTGAAGGGCAAATCCACAGATGAAATAATAACAAACCGTGGCCCCACCTCTGTTTTGGTAAAAAGCTGAGGGATGGGCCTGGAGAAATATAACCACACTCAGTGTCACACCCTGATCTGTTTCACCTCTCTTTGTGCTTGTCTCCACCCCCTCCAGGTGTCGCCCATCTTCCTCATTATCCCCAGTGTATTTATACCTGTGTTCTCTGTCTGTTGCCAGTTCGTTTTGTTTTGTCAAGCCTCTCGGCTGTTTTTTTTTTTTTTTTTTTTTTTACCCCCTTTTTCTCCCCAATTGTTTGTAGTTACTATCTTGTCTCATCGCCACAACTCCCGTACAGGCTCAGGAGAGACAAAGGTTGAAAGCCATGTGTCCTCCGAAAACACAACCATGCCACACTGCTTCTTAACACAGCGCACATCCAACCCAGGAGCCAGCCACACCAATGTGTCAGAGGAAACACAGTGCACCTGGCGACCTAGTTAGCGTGCACGGCCCGCCACAGGAGTCACTAGTGCACGATGAGACAAGGATGTCCCTACCGGCCAAACCCTCCCTAACCTGGACAGCGCTAGGCCAATTGTGCATCGCCCCATGTTGCAACCTGGCCGGCTGCAACAGAGCCTGGGCTCGAACCCAGAGTCTCTGGTGGCACTGCGATGCCGCCAGAGACTCCCGCCACCCTTGATATGAATTTCTAATCTCTTCTGTTATTAAAGGTTTGATCTGTGACAGAGGAAACAAAGTAGTTCCAATGATCAACTATGTGTAGTATGGTGTGTACGTGTTTTAATAGTATAATCAAGTGGCCTGGACAGGAACCTGATCTGTTTGCTCTCTGTTCCCATATCGAGTCATTATGTATAGATCAAAGGCTTTGTGCTGTCTGGGTCTGAGGGGCACCGCTCCAAAGCCAGACTACTGAGGCCTGAATAAAGTAATGAATGTCATCCTGGTTTGATAACCATAACTATGTGTCCAGGGGAAAATAACGTCTGCCTGCTTATTGGATGTCGGGACAGCATTATATAGGGCAGGCCAGGGGCACCTGGTAGAACTATGGCTGAGATTACTATAGAAACTGTATGTTCGGTGAAAACATGAAAGAGCTCAATTCTCTGAGGGATTGTCAGATTGAGTCAGAAAAAATATAGAATCCGTATGGCAGGGCTATCTGTGTTAGACATGCAGGACAAAACAATTCGATTTTTAGGTTACTCGGTTTGGAAACCAGCAGTGGTGGCTGGAGTAAAAATGTCTTCACAGTTTTAGTATTTACAGTGGGCCAGGCCTGTGTTGATTATGACACTGTTATGCTTGGTGAAGGAGTGTAATGGGAGTTGCATGTAAAACTTGACAGTATTTGGCTTTAGCCATCCAGCTGTCCCAATGTCATCCTCCTATCATGCCTGGCTGCTTAGGTGGCCTATTTGGCGAGCTGATTACTAAGTGTTTGAGTAGACCAGATAATTACAGTTCTGCTGTTGTCAGAATTCTACAAAATGTCATATACTGTGGCTAAGAATGAATAAATGCTCACTATGTCCTTGGTCACCTGTGTGAATTTTAAGCATGTGTCAGGAACTCGAGACAGTGTTTAGAGTAATTAACCTTGCTCCTGTGGAAAGAGCATAAATATTCTGAAGCATTCCACGCTATTGTTTACAGTTGACTTGACTATTTCCCTACTTTACTTTCAACTGACCTCCATAGCTAGCCCCCTCCCCAGGGACACTGGTTTGTGTGGGTCTGTTAACTTAAACCCTCCCTAACCTGAATTATATTGCTGTCTCAGGGTCTCGATCCTGACGTCAGCGACCTGGCTTTTCGGAGACTAGTCAGAGAGCTGTGAAAAGCTCTACAAAGAGCTACAGTGTCTTTTTGATTACAGATTGAATGAGGATATCCAAAAACAACAGTTGGCTGAGCTGAGGTGCTGAATGGATTTAGCCTGGCAGAGTCAGACGGGCTGGTATGTTGGAGATTAAGGGAGATCTGTTGCAGTTAACAATATTTCCTTGGCATCATAACTAGCTCATTGGGAAACATGCAATTCCAAATAGCCTATTTCATATTCAACCTTGAATTCAGATGCAGCAATTTATAATTTTTCACAAATCGGTTTAGGCAGAAAGCAATGACATAAATTGTACTATTGTGACCTGGCTGCCTTGTTGCTCAACCTGATCTCAGAGCATTTCCTATTATTCTGTACAAAAATCTGAGACACTCTATATAGTATGTTACAAATGAAAATTCCTATTATATGTTATGAATTGTAGCTAGATGGCAAATGTTAGCTAGCTTGCTAATGTTAGCTAGGCTAGGGGTTAGGGTTAAGTTTAGGAGTTAGGGTAAAGGGTTAAAGTTAGGGTTAGGGTAAGTGTTAGCTAAAAGGGTTAAGGTTAAGGGAAGGGGTAGCTAACATGCTAAGTAGTTGCAAAATAGCAAAAAAGTAGTAAGTAGTTGAAAAATAGCTAATTAGTTCAAATTGTCCATGATGAGATTGGAACTTGCAACCTTTCGGTTGCTAGAAATTCGTGTTATACACCAATCCATCAACCCAGACCAACCATTTGCCTTTTGTTTTCGCCTTAAACGTAACTGTCTACCTCCTGGGTGGCACAGTGGTCTAGGGCACTGCATCACAGTGCTAGCTGTGCCACCAGAGACTTTGGGTTCACGCCCGGGCTCTGTCGCAGCTGGCCGTGACCGGGAGGTCTGTGGGGGCGACGAACAATTGGCCTAGCGTTGTCCGGATTAGGGAGGGTTTGGCCGGTAGGGATATCCTTGTCTCATCACGCACTAGTGACTCCTGTGGCGGGTCAGGCGCATTGCACGCTAACCAGGACACTGTTAAGAAGCAGTGCGGCTTGGTTGGGTTGTGTTTCGGAGGACGCATGGCTTTCGACCTTTGTCTCTCCCGAGCCCGTACGGGAGTTGTAGCGATGAGACAAGATAGTAACTACGAACAATTGGATATCACGAAATTGGGGAGAAAGGGGGGTTAAAAAAAGCAACCGTCTGTCTTTTGTAACCATGCTAAACGTAACATATCATACTAAATGAGTAATGTGAAATGCTCTGAGACCAAGTTGAGTTGCTCTGAATATACCACATGACATTTCATATTGGTTACAACTTTGAAATTAACGTAAAACTTCAACTTAAATACAATGACTTAACCTGACTAACAGGTTTTTACATTAAACTAATTCAACAAAATCATCAGAACTATTAATATGTTGAAATTACGTTGAAATTTCTACATAGAAATATTGGGTGGTTGAAATTATGTTGAATTTCATATTTGATAAGACATATTCAAATGGTATGTTTCAATCAACGTCATGCCATCAACCTGAATAAAGAGGTATATTGAAATAAAATGTGAAGCCTGGTCAATAATATGCCAGGTCAATACAACACACACATAAGTGAATCAATTCAGTGTTCTACGATAATGATGTCTGGTCGACGAATCACCCTCAGATGATTCGTTGAAAGCCACGAGACAAAGGTACAAAGGTATTTTATAGCCAAGATACACCCCCTTCAGTCTACATGACAAACAACAGATGTATGTAATGGGACACACGGTTAAGATGTGTATGAAAGATACTTATAATTCACAGTAGACAGTATCTGCTGTAAAAACTGTTCTCATTGTATAGAGACCAGGGTCTGGCCCCAGAGTCATCTCTCCCTGGTACCTTATAGAACAGAAACATTAACTCACGCTATGGAATGCGGCCTCTTTAGGTTTATCACCCAAAGACATCATAAATCTTCTATCAGTGTTAAATCTCCCAGAGGCCCATCCTCAGTAGATTTAACAAGTGGCATCAATAAGGGATCATAGATTTCACCTGGATTCACATGGTCAGTCTATGTCATGGAAAGAGCAGGTGTTTGTAAAAAAAAATCTTGCCCTTTTAAGACGTGCAGTGTCTTATGGAAACATCTCTAAAACTGTTGAGGACTGTGGCTAGAATGATTGGGGAACAGTGAGTTTACATTTTGATCCTAGCATATTTGGATGTTGGGTCTGAGAGAGGCCTGACATCAGCTGACATCAGCATTTTTGTTACTGTCTAAAAATGCTGTGTTAATATGAGCTGTTAAGTAAACCAGGTCTCAGACATCACTGATCCAGACATGATATATGGCTTTCAGACTGTCACTGTCTGTCCCCCAAGTGTGACGACGTTTATGAATATGCCAGTTTGCATTTATTAATCTCAGAGCATTTATGCACAGCATGTCTTTGCTCTGTCTATTATCTGACATAGGATTCAGCAGGGGATTCATTATGGCTGACATAAATGAGAACAAATTCATGTTCAAAGTGACTAAAATAGAACATCACTGGAATTCAAAACTTCCCTGTAATACACTCATTTGACAGTTTATTAGGTACACCCATCTGGTACCAGGTCGGACCCCCCTGCCTCCAGAACAGCCTGAATTCTTTGGCGCCTGGAAATGTTGCTAAATTGGAAGCAAGGGACCTAATGTGTGCCAGGAAAACATTCCACACACCATTACACCACCAGTCTGTACTGCCGACACCAGGCAGGATAGGGCCATGGACTCATGCTGCTTACGCCAAAGCCTGACTCTGCCATCAGCATGACTTAACAGGAACAGGGATTCGTCAGATCAGGTAATGCTTTTCCACTCTTCAATTGTCCTGTGTTGGTGATCAAGTGCCCACTGGAGCCGCTGCTTCTTGTTTTTAGCTGATAGGAGTGGAACACGATGTGGTCGTGAAATAACTCATCCGTGACAAGCACCGAGTTGTGCGTTCCGAGATGGCATTCTTCACACCCTTGTTGCACTGCGCCATTATTTGCCTGTTTGTGGCCCGCCTGTTAGTGTCACGACTTCTGCCGAAGTCGTTGCCTCTCCTTGTTCGGGCGGTGCTCGCCGTTCGACGTCACCGGTCTTCTAGCTATCATTGATCCTTTTTTCATTTTCCATTGGTTTTGTCTTGTCTTCCCACACACCTGTTTTCTATCCCATTCATTACCTGTTGTGTATTTAACCCTCTGTTTCCCCTCATGTCTTTGTCAGAGATTGTTTTATTGTCAGTGTAGTGTGATTGTCGTATAGGTGCGCGTCGGGTCCTCGTACCCATGTTTGTTTGTTTATGTATGTTTAGTGTTATGGAGCATACTCCGTGGACTTTATTAAAAGACTCCATTTTACACTCCATTTGACTCTCCTGCGCCTGACTTCCCTGCCACCTATTACACCTATGCATGACAGTTAGCTTGCACGATTCTTGCCATTTTCCTTCGGCCTCTCATCAACGAGCTGCCCATAGGACTGCCGCTGACTGGATGTTTGTTGTTTGCCACGCCATTCTCAGTAAACCCTAGACACTGTTGTGTGTGAAAATCCCAAGTGGCCAGCCGTTTCTGAGATACTGGAACCGGCACGCCTGGCACCGACAATCATACCACGCTCAGAGTCGCTTAGGTCATTTGCTCATTCGAACGTTCAATCGTACAGTAACTGAATGCTGCGATGTTTGTCTGCCTGCTTTATATAGCAAGCCATGGCCATGTGACTCACTATATGTAGGAGTGAACCATTTTCGTGAACTTTAGTGGACTGAGTTCTTGAAAGGATCCCCCTCTTTAACCTCTACTGATTGGTTTTGGTTATTGGGCTGTATGTGTGTGCCCTACTTTATGTGACAGACTGGTCCGAGTCAGAATCAGTGAGAATAATTCAAAGCTGTGGGAGCCCAGAGCAGACAGACAGACAGACAGCTGATGAATGGGCTGCAGAGCAAAGCCCTCCTTTAACCCAACGTGAACCCAGATCCAGGTAGCCTTGGAGCCCTAAACCCATCACTGCATGGCCTGTTCAGGGCTCTGCTCGGGTCCTATTAGGGCAAAGCTCAGTGCTATCCTTCATTCATTCCCCATTTGTCACAGATTGGTTGTTATTGCATGCTACTGATGACTGATGTAGTCAGCTGCAAGTCTAGTGATTATGTGGATTTACTAACGGTTTAGTAATGGGTCAGTTCTGGGAAATGAACAGTTTCTTGTCATAATTACTTTTCTAAGAAACCAGGCGTGGTCATTTCTAAACAGACAATGCCCAGAAGTGTTGGTTTACCTCGTGGGTACTTGGGTCACCCTTTCGTATTTCAATATTTTTCTTCAGGATAAGGTGAAATGGGAAACTATTTGAGGGGTCTATTTCATATAGGAAGAGAATGTTGTGAATCTGAAATAAGAATGGCCCTTTGTGCTGACAATGGGTGCAAAGTTATGGTCAAATCAGAGAGACGAGAGTTCATACAGTATTCGGGCAAATGCTCATAACAGTATAGCAGATGCCATTCCAACAAGACATTGAGGAATTTGAAGATCTGATCATCTGCAAGGAGGTCAAAAGGGATGGGAGCCAAATTAGGACCATTTAACCCCCCCTGGGGACCTCACCCCATTATTGATCATATAAAGTGTGAAGAGATACAAAATAGGTTTAACGTTAGTGCTGCATGACCATACATTTATATCACTGTCTACCTTATAGTCTGTTTGAGTTAAATGATGCCATGCAACCCTGCAATCCCATAAGAAAGTGCCCTCGTCAGTCAGTGCACTTGATCCATCTTTGACTACCTTTTAAGAGCACACTTAAGGGAAAGAAACACAGCTGAAGAAACAGACTTTTATTCCCCTTTATTCCCCAGACAAACATAATGTCTCCCACAAGACTGGACTTTAGTTTACCGTCCATCTAAATGAAACACACACCAGTGCAGGGGGAGCTAATTGTCCATTAAATGGCCATTGCAGCCAGACATTAGACCCAATGGCTTTCCTGAACTGTAACAGCTCAATGGACTGAGATTACTATTTGGCAGTCAACATCGAGGCCCTGTCTATGTATTTCTAACAATTTACTAGTAATTCAAGCAGAACCGGCCAGAGTATACATCCCCTGTTTTTGTTTGACAGACAGACATGACAACTGAAGCATGTTCTGTACCCGTGTTGGAACAGCATAGGTCACAAGGCGTTTTTCCAATAGCTTCAATCTCTCAGTCTGTCTACACGAGGATTGCGGTAAGATAAACTACTTAGATAATAGATACTATCCCCTTCCTCCACTGCTAATGCAGCCTGCTCGCTCTCGCTCTCTCTTGCTCTCTCCACGCTCGACACTTGGCCCTGGGCCTGCCATTGGGCCTCTCAGTCAGCACTTTGAGATCAAGCCAAACACAACTCCAATAGTGGAAGAGTGGAGACAAGAGAGGGTTTGTTTGTCCTGCAGAAGCTGACATTTTTAATTAAACACATTGTTCAGCTGAGATTATGACATATAATCCATTTAGCATACATTTTTATCTAAACAAACATAAAGTCATGCATGCATTTTAAACACAGGTGGTCCCAGGAATCAAGCCCACTACTCTGGCATTACAAGCACAAAGCTCTACCAATTGAGCTACAGTTCTCCAGTTTCCCAGCATAGATGTTTCACTTCGTACAAAGACACACTCCTCTTTAGTGCGGTTATGTTAGTTTGTCAGGTCTTTTCTGCAGTACCTTAAAGTGTAAGGATGTATTGTGCTGTAGTGGTAGCACTGACAAGGACCTCGAATCTCCTCTCTACTTTGTTCCTCTCCTCCTGTCTCTCCACCTCTTCATCTCATTTTCTAGCTCCTCTCTCAGCACATGGGCTCAATATACTTTTTTCCCCGCTCCCAAATCAAATTTTATTGGTCACATACACGTGTTTAGCAGATATTATTGCGGGTGTAGCGAAACGCTTGTGCTTCTAGCTCTGACAGTGCAGTAATATCTAACAGTTTCACAATATATACCCAAAAAACACGTAAATCTAAGTAAGGAATGGATTCAGAATATATATACACATGTGTCAGAGCGGCATTGGACTAAGATACAGTGGAATAGTATAGAATACAGTATATACATATGAGATGGGTGATGCAATAATTACAAACAATTAAAGTGACTAAGATACTGTAGAATAGTATAGAGTACAGTTTACACATATGAGATGAGTAATGCAAGATACGGAGACATTATTAAAGTGGCCAGTGATGACTAATCTGTCTGTAGGCAGCAGCCGCTGATGTGCTGGAGATGGCTGTTTAACAGTCAGTGGTGTAGTATAGAATGCAATAGAGTATACACATATGAAATGGGTGATGCAATATGTTAACACAATTTAAAAGTGACTAAGATACCTTAGCATAGTGTGGAGTGCAGTTTATACACATGAGATGAGTAATGCTGGATACGGAACATTATTAAAGTGGGTAGTGATCCATTTCTAAAAGTGGCCAGTGATTCCTTATCTTTGTCTATAGGCAGCCGCCTCTGATGTGCTAGTGATGGCTGTTTAGCAGTCTGATGACTTTGGGAGAGAAGCTGTTTTTCAGTCTCTCAGTCCCAGCTTTGATGCACCTGTACGGACCTCGCCTTCTGGATGGTAGCGGGGTGAACAGGCAGTGGCTCTGGTGGTTGTTGTCCTTGATTATCTGTTTGACCTTCCTGTGACATCGGGTGTTGTAGGTGTCCTGGAGGGCAGGTAGTTTGCCCCTGGTAATGCATTGGGCAGACCGCACCACACTCTGGAGAGCTTTGCGGTTGTGGGCGGTGCAGTTGCCGTACCAGGAGGTGATACAGCCAGACAGGATGCTCTCAGTTGTGCATCTGTAAATGTTTGTGGGTTTTAGGTGTTAAGCCACATTTCTTCAGCCTCCTGAAGGCAGCACAGAGGCGCTGTTTTGCGCTTTCTTCACCACGCTGTCTGTGTGGGTGGACTATTTCAGTTTGTCAGTGGTGTGTACTTCGAAGAACTTGAAGCGTTCCACCTTCTCCAATGCGTTCCCATCGATGTGGATAGGGGGGTGCTCCCTCTGCTGTTTATTAAAGTCCACGATCATCTCCTTTGTTTGTTGACGTTGAGTGAGAGGTTATTTTCCTGGCATCACACTCCCACAGCCCTCACCTCCTCCCTGTAGGCTGTCTCACCATTGTTGGTAATCAAGCCTACTATTGTTGTGTCGTCTGCAAACTTGATGATTGAGTTGGAAGTGTGCTTGGCCATGCAGACATGGGTGAACAAGGAGTACAGGAGGGGGCTGAGCACGCACCCTTGTGGGGTCCCAGTTGAGGATCAGCGAAGATGCGCCTACCTTCACCACCTGGGGGCGACTTGTCAGGAAGTCCAGGAATCAGTTGCACGGGGCGGGGTTCAGACCCAGGGCCTCGAGCTTGATGATGAGCTTGGAGTGTACTATGGTGTTAAATGCTGAGCTATAGTCAATGAACAGCATTCTTACATAGGTACGCCTCTTGTCCAGATGGGACAGGGCAGTATGCAGTGTGGTGGCGATTACATCGTCTGTGGATCTATTGGGGCGTTAAGCAAATTGAAGTGGGTTTAGGGTGGTAGATAAGGAGCACTTCATGATGACAGAGGTGAGTGCTATGGGGCGATAGCAAAGGCAATTGAACTAAATGACTATCTTAGGTACAGGGACAATTGTGTCCTTCTTGAAGCACATGGGGACAACAGACTGGGATAGGGAGCGATTGAAGATCGCAGCTGGTCTACCATCTGGGTCGGCAGCCTTGTGAGGGTTAACTTCTTTGGGATAGGGGGCAGTATTTATCACGTCCGGATGAAAAACTCCCTGCTACTCAGGCCCAGAAGGTAGGATATGCATAATATTGTTGCTAATATATGGTGGTCCTTCTGTAGCTCAGTTGGTAGAGCATGGCGCTTGTAACGCCAGGGTAGTGGGTTCGATCCCCGGGACCACCCATACGTAGAATGTATGCACACATGACTGTAAGTCGCTTTGGATAAAAGCGTCTGCTAAATGGCATATATTATTATTATTATATGCATAATAGATGCATATTATTAGCATATTTGGATAGTAAACACTCTGAAGTTACTAAAACAGTTTGACTGATGTCTGTGAGTATAACATAACTCATATGGCAGGCAAAAACCTGAGAAAAATCACACCAGGAAGTGGGAAATCTGAGGTTTATAGTTTTTCAAGTGATTGCCTATCCAATATACAGTGTAAATTGGGTCATATTGCACTTCCTAAGGCTTCCACTAGATGTCAACAGTCTTTAGAACGTTGTTTCAGGCCTCTACTGTGAAAGGGGAGCTGTTTGAACCAGGGGTCTGGCTGAAAGCCATGAGTTGTTGATCGCGCATGGCCATGAGTTGTTGATCGCGCATGGCCGTGAGCACGAGCTCCATTCCCTTTATGTCAGGATTTGGCCAGGGTTGTTCCGGTTTTGGTCACTCGATGCCCCCATTCTGTTTTTTTACCCTTTTGTTTTCCCTTGTACCCAGTTATTATTTGCACCTGTGCCTCATTTCCCTTGATTGTATTTAAAACCTTAGTTTTCCTCAGTTCTTTGCTCTGTGTTTGAATGTTAGCACCCAGCCCCAGTGATGCTGTGAACATTTGTTGCTCCAGTTGGACTCTCTTGTGCTACTCTGTTTTTGTTTATTTTTTTCTGCTGTAACTACCTCCTTGTGGATTTACCTTTTTGACTTGGAGGATTACCTTTGTTTTCTTGGAATTACTTTTGACGTTGTGGATTTATATTTTTGCCTGAACTTTCCTTTTTACTTTATTAAAAACACTGTCTTAAATACTGCTGTGTCTGCCTCATCTTCTGGGTTCTGCTGACTATTTGTGGCTCAGTTTGCTAAGTGACTGTTTCTCACACCGGAGACTTGGGTTCGTAACCGGGTCCTGACACTTTCATTTCTAAAGACAAAGGAATTGTCCGGTTGGAATATTATTGAAGATTTATGATAAAAACATCCCAAAGATTGATTATATACATCGTTTGACATGTTTCTACGAACTGTAATGGAACTTTTTTGACTTTTCGTCTGGACTAAGTGCCTGCACCTTGTGCATTTGGAATAGTGAACTAAACACGCAAACAAAAAGGAGGTATTTGGACATGAATATGGACTTTATTGAACAAAACTAACATTTATTGTGGAACTGGGATTCCTGGGAGTGCATTCCGATGAAGATCGTCAAAGCTAAGTGAATATTTATAATGCTACCTCTGACTCTTGTTGACTCCACAACATGGCGGGTATCTGTATGGCTTGTTTTGGTGGCTGAGCGCTGTCCTCAGATAATCGCATGGTGTGCTTTTGCCGTAAAGTTATTTGAAATCTGACAGTGTTTGCATTAAGGAAAAGTTTATCTTTAATTCTATGATACGTAGAATTACATATCTTTCATCAACGTTTATGATGAGTGTTTGTGTAAATTGATGTGGCTCTCTGCAAAATCACCGGATGTTTTGGATGCTCTGTCGCAGCCTGCCGCGACCGGGAGGGACGTGGGGCAATGCACAATTGGCCTAGCGTCGTCCGAGTTAGGGAGGGTTTGGCCAGTAAGGATATCCTGTGGCGGGCCGGGCACAGTGCACGCTAACCAAGGTAGCCAAGTCCACGGTGTTTCCTCTGACACATTGGTGCAGCTGGCTTCCTGTGTTAAGAAGCAGTGCGGCTTGGTTGGGTTGTGTTTTGGAGGACACATGGCTTTCGACCTTCCCGTACGGGAGTTGTAGCGATGAGACAAGATAGTAACTACTAAACAATTGGATACCATGAAATTGGAGAGAAAAGGGGGTAAAAAAAAAATCTATACACAAGGAGACAGAACGCGTCTCCTTCCTGAGAGGTATGATGGCTGCGTGGTCCCATGGTGTTTATACTTGCGTACTATTGTTGGTACAGATGAACGTGGTACCTTCAGGCATTTAGAAATTGCTCCCAAGGATCAACCGGAATTTTTGTTTCTGAGGTCTTGGCTGATTTCTTTTGATTTTCCTATGAAAAGCAAAGAGACACTGAGTTTGACAGTAGGCCTTGAAATCCAGGCACAGTCAACTTAGTATATGTAAACATCTGAGCCACTGGAATTGTGATACAGTGAATTTTAAGTGAAAAATGTCTGTAAAAAATTGTTGGAAAAATTACGTGTCATGCACAAAGTAGATGTCCGAACCGACTTGCCAAAAATATAGTTTGATAACAAGAAATTTGTGGACTGGTTGAAAAACGAGTTTTAATGACTCCAACCTAAGTGTTTGTAAACCTCTGACTTCAACTGTGTATCAAATAGCTTTCATTTGAACCTTCTAGTGGGAGGGACATGTTTTCAGGTATATTGCATTTTCTTGTCATCTCAGATTCAGGATTTACCTTCATACATTCATTAGATGATTTGTATAGTATAATACTTATCTATTACAAAAATACATAGGCCACATCAGAACAGTAATGGAACATAACAATATAGTAATCTGTGGATTAGGCTTAATACAGGCATGCAGGAATGTTCAGTCATGAGCACCTTGTTTTCAGCACCTTGCTCTGTTCCATAGACTTTACGCACTGGTGAGTTATGGAATGCTGAAAGTGGATCACAGATAGTAGTCATGTGTGACTGGAGTCCCCCAGGTCTGGAGGGAGATTGCTATGCTGTGGGCTGGCAGTGTGAGAGACATGGGACTGAAAGATGAATATGATCGGAAAATTTCATGGGATTGTTTTCACCACACATACACAGACACACACACACACACAAACACGTGCGCGTGCGCACACATACACACGCGTGCTTGTTTCACTATCCTTGTGGGGACCAAACAATTGATTTTCATTCAAAATCCTGTTTTACCTAACCCCAACCCTTAATGTAACCTAAATCTAACCCTAACCCCCTAACCCTAATTCAAACCCAAACCCAAACCCTAATTGTAACCCTAAACCTAAAATAGCCATTCACCTTGTGGGGACCAGTGAAATGTCCCCAGGACATTTATACATCACCAAGCCCATGATTGGTGAACCACTGATCCAGTCACAGCACTTTGTCATTTGGCAATGCTAGGGACGCCCACACACATTGCTTTTAACATGGTGTTTTCAACACACATGCACTACATGACCAAAAGTATGTGGATACCAGCTCATCGAACACCTCATTTCAAAATCATGGCAATTAATATGGAGTTTTCTGCCCTTTGATGCTATAACAGACTCCACTCTTCGGGGAAGGCTTTCCACTAGATGTTGGAATATTGCTGCAGGGACTTGCTTCCATTCAGCTACAAGACCATTAGTGATGTCAAGGCACTGATGTTGGCAGATTAGACCTGGCTCTCAGTTGGCATTCCAATTGGCTCTGTGCAGGCCAGTCAAATTTTTCCACACCAATCTCGACAAACAATTTCTGTATGGACCTCGCTTTGTGCACGGGGGCATTGTCATGTTGAAACAGGAAAGGGCCTTCCCCAAACTGTTGCCTAAAAAGTTGGAAGCACAGAATCGTCTAGAATGTCATTGTATGCTGTAGCATCAAGATTTCTCTTCACTGGAACTAAGAGGCCTAGCTTAAACCATGAAAAACAGCCCCAGACCATTATTCCTCCTCCGCCAAAATGTACAGCTGGCACTATGCATTGGGGCAGGGAGCGTTCTCCTGGCATCCGGCAAACACCGATTAGTCAGTCAAACTGCCAGATGGTGAAGCGTAATTCATCACTCCAAAGAATGCGTTTCCACTGCTCCAGAGTCCAATGGTGGCAAGCTTTACACTACTCCTGCCGACGCTTGGCATTGAGCATGGGGATCTTAGGCCTGTGTGCTGCTGCTTGGCCATTGAAACCCATTTCATGAAGCTCCCAACGAACAGCTATTGTGCTGACGTTGCTTCTAGAGTCCGTTTGGAACTCAGTAGTGAGATCTAGAACCAAGGACAGATGATTTTTACGCTCTACGCGCTTCAGCAATCCCGTTCTGTGAGCTTATGTGGCCTGCCACTTCACAGCTGAGCCGTTGCTGTTCCTAGACGTTTCCACTTCACAATAACAGCACTTACCCTTGACTGAGGCAGCTCTAGCAGGGCCAAATTTGTACAAATTGGCTTGTTGGAAAGGTGGCATCCTATGACAGTACCACGTCAAAAGTCACTGAGCACTTCAGTAAGGCCATTCTACTGCCAATGTTTGTCTATGGAGATTGCTGTTTTCTCTATTATATACACCTGTCAGTAACATGTGTGGCTTAAATAGCCAAATCCAATCATTTTCAGGGGTGTCCACATACTTCTGTATATGTAGTGTATTTGACACACTGCGTATGTTTATTTATATAGTGATTTTTATTTAACATGTCCTCACCTGGGATTTGAACTCACAACTTCTTGGTTTATGGCATTCTGATCATGAATGGCTACTGCCGTGTCCTTCCTACAGAGAAGGTGAACGTGTTACAGTACAGTACCTGTCCCAGCAGGCCGTCAACGCCACTAATATATCCCTATCTGTGGGGACCCAGAGGTGTCCAACTCTTCACATTGGCCTGTACGCCACACTGACAATGCCCACACACCAGGCATTTGGACCAAGGTACTATTTTATATAACATACTTATATGTCATCTTATATTGACATAATTGATCATTTTTGTTTGAGTTATTCGTGTTGTGTTACTTCACATACAGTCATGACCGAAATGATTGGCAGCCTTGATAAAGATGAGCAAAAAAGATTGGATAAAATAATACAAATACGGAGCTACAGTGCCTTCGGAGAACTCAGACCCCTTGACTTTTCCACATTTTGTTAGGTTATAGCCTTCCTCTAGAATTGAATAAATCGTTTTTCCCCCTCACCAATCTACACACAATACTCCATAATTTTTTTAAATGTAGGCTAATTCATAAAAAATAAAAAATGATATCATATTTACATAAGTATTCAGACCCTTTACTCAGTACTTTGAAGCATCTTTGGCAGCGATTACAGCCTGGAGTCTTCTTGGGTATGACCCTATAAGCTTGGCACACCTGAATTTGGGGAGTTCCCCCAATCTTCTCTGCAGATGCTTTCAAACTCTGTCAGATTGGATGGGGAGCTTTGCTGAACAGCTATTTCCACCTCTCTCCAGAGATGTTCGATCGGGTTCAAGTCCGAGCTCTGGCTGGGCCACTCAAGGACATTCAGAGACTTGTCCTGACTCCACTCCTGCATTGTCTTTGCTGTGTGCTTAGAGTCATTGTCCTGTTGGAAGGTGAAACTTTGCCCTAGTCTGAGTTCCTGAGCACTGGAGCAGGTTTTTATCAAGGATCTCTCTGTACTTTTCTCTGTTCATCTTTGCCTTGACCCTGACTAGTCTCCCAGTCCCTGCCGCTGAAAAACATCCCCACAGCAACATGCTGCCACCACCATGCTTCACCGTAGGGATGGTGCCAAGTTTCCTCCAGACATGATGCTTGGCTTTCAGGCCAAAGAGTTAAATCTTACCAGAGAATGTTGTTTCTCATGGTCTGAGTGTCTTTAGGTGACTTTTGGTCAACTCCAAGCGTGCTGTCGTGTGCATTTTACTGAGGAGTGGCTTCCGCCTGGCCACTCTACCATAAAGGCCTGATTGGTGGAGTGCTGCAGAGATGGTTGTCCTTCTGGAAGGTTCTCCCATCTCCACAGAGGAACTCTAGAGCTCTGTCAGAGTGAACATCGGGTTCTTGGTCACCTCCCTGAGCAAGGTCCTTCTCTGCCGATTACTCTAGGAAGAGTCTTGGTGGTTTCAAACTTCTCCCATTCCATGGAGGCCGCTGTGTTCTTGGGGACCTTCAGTGCTGCAGAAATGTTTGGGTACCCTTCCTCAGATCTGTGCCTCGACACAATCCTGTCTCAGAGTTCTACGGACAATTCCTTCAACGTCATGGCTTGGTTTTTGCTCTGACATGCACTGTCAACTGGGGGACCTTATGTAGACAGGTGTGTGCCTTTCTAAATCATGCCAAATCAATTGAATTTACCACAGGTGGACTCTAGTGAAGTTGTAGAAACATCTCAAGGATCAATGGAAAAAGGATGCACCTGAGCTCAATTTTGAGTCACATAGCAAAGGGTCTGAATACGTATGTAAATAAGGTATTTCTGTTATTTATTTTTAAGAAATTTGCATTAAACAAAAAACAGCTTTTGCTTTGTCGTTGTGGTGGTATTGTGTGTAGATTGCTGAGGATTCTTTTAAAGGCTGTAAATTAACAAAATGGGGAAAAGGTGAAGGGGTCTGAATACTTTCTGAAGCTACTGTATATTGAATGCAAAAAATATATATATAATGTCATTTTATACTAATCCAATTTCTCAGAGAATATAATTTGTTGAACAATAAAACGTTTTTTCTCTCAAAAAGATAGAAGTCAAAATTATTCGCACCCCTGTTTTTAATACTCCGGTACCCTCCCCTTGCAAGGATAATGGCACTGAAACTTTTTCTAAAATGTTTTATGAGATTGGAGAACACATTGGGAGGGATCTTTGACCATATCTCCGTACAGAATCTTTCAAGATCCTTAATATCCTTTGTCTGCGCTTATGGACGGCCCTCTTCAATTCAAACCAAAAGTTTTCAAAGGGGTTCAAGTCCGGAGACTGAGATGGCCATGGAAAAATCTTTATTTTCTACTCAATTAACCATTTCTTTGTGGAATTTAATGTGTGCTTGGGGTTATTGTCTTGCTGGAAGATCCACTTGCGGCCAAAGATTACTTGTTAAACAATATTTATTTTTTGAGCAATTGTATTAGTGTAAAATAATATCATAAAAATTCAATTAAATAGCATACAATATATCTCAGTATTTATATTATTTTCCACAATCTTTATCAAGGGAGCCAATCATATTGACCGTTACTGTATATTGTGTTCCCTCCCAGGTTTTCCAATGAGTTCAGTGTGCTGATGGAGCTGCATAGTTTTCAGTAGGAGGAGAGTAGCCTGGACACCGTGCTCAGTCCTTACAGTCACATCCAGCTCCATTCTGTCTCGGCCCACATGCTCTCCCCTTCGTCTCCACTCACCACAGACACTATGAGTATGTTGTTTGGTCCAGGTCCTAGCTCATTTTTTTTTGTAGAGTATATCTTGTAAATGAAGCTAAGATCCTTTGCTCGGAGAGCTAAAAAAAAATAGTAAGTCACGCAATATAAGTCAACTAATAGACGTTTGTGAGTCCAGTAACCACCCCTCCCCCTCGTGTCTCTCTAGGTTCCCCGTACTGTAGGTATGCTGCCTCATGGCCAGCGGCACCATGTCTCTGTAAGTGTGTCCTCCAGCTGGCTGGCTCTTTATGTGAACTATGAGCTGGTGGAGAGGGTGAACTGGACTTTCCCTGGACAGGACATTACCACTGATGGTCTGCTGAAAAACTGGGAGGCTTCATTGAGGGCTTTGAGACACCATTCAAAGTGAGGCCTTATCGGATGCTCAAATGTTACTCTCACTTTTATCTACAGTGTTTCCTAGTACAGTCACAGTATATCAAATCATCTAAACGTTTATCTGTTCCTCATTAGGATTTGAGAGAAGTTGTCTGCCACTCGATGGCAGTAGAGAGCAGTTAATATCCCATTTGACCAATTTCTAGGCTGTTGTCAGCTTGATTTACGTATTGAGAAGGATTTCACCTTGTTTGTTTGATGTTTTTCTGCAGTTGTAATACTACAGTATATGTCTACATTCTGGATTTAGCTTTAAAATTCAATCATGCAATTACTTTATCTTGAGCGATGACACAAAATGAAACAGACTACATAGTTATGGGAATCTGGTCATTCTCTCTGCCTGCTCATTGATCGACCCAGAGGGTTAACTGATTATTCTAAAAACCAGCTCCTCTTCACTGTAATTCAATCCAGAGCTGTTGCTCTTGGTGCCAATTCATCACAGGACGGACACAGCAGGGCCTGGTTGCCATATCATATTTGCTCTAGTCAGTAATATAGGAACTATCACTGTACTGCCCAAGTAAGTATCTGGATGATCTCAGCCTACTTACTATATTGCAAAGACTCAAGGTTAGGGTCAGAACAGCTGGGCTGGTTGGAAGGCATGGGAATGTCATGGTCAGAGTAGGCATTTCCAAGTGTATTTACTACTTATACCTGACTGCCTCTCCAATGGCTCTGTCCTAAAGAAACCTCACATTGATCAGTGAGATATTCCAGTATTTTAGACTCTGACTATGGTAAGTAATGAGGCTGGGAGGAAGGTTCCTTGGTTGTCATGGCACGGTGAGGTAGCCTAGGCAGAGAACTCTGTAAATACTGTACACGTATTTATTGTTTCTAAGGGTGCGTTCGTAAATTTCCTCTGGCTGTCTACTCCGATTTCAGAGCACTCTCGTCTGAGTGTGCCAGAGCGCAGAATAACTGATGAATTTACGAACGGCCAGAGCGCACTCTGAGCTCACTCTGGAACTACTAGATTGAATTTACGAACACACCCTAAGTGTTTTTTATGGGGGGTTTTGACTAATCTAGTGTTTGATTACTATATCCTGTGGTCTTGACTCTGAGTTGCAAGATCGTGATGTCTGCCTTTTGACTTGATAGGTAGCTAGGTGACTGGTGAAGCTTTTTTTTGAATCAGTTTGGAAGTATTCCACCAAGGACGGCACGCCGTGTCCAGAGGTAGCAGAGGAAGTTCAGGGACTGTTCAGGGAATGCTCTTAACCACTGCCAAGACGTGGTGATTTAGGTAGTCGTGGCATCACCCGGGTGGGTGCTACATTCCCGGCAATGGAGGACCAGTAGCAGAGGAGCGGCTCCAATGGAGTGAGTGACCATTCAGAGAAGCGTGGTCTGCTGTTGAAGAGCTCTGGGCCTGTTTTTTTTCTGGACTGTTTTTGTTTCTCCTCGGCTGTCCAATCGATGCCCCCACGCCGAACCTACATTAAACCTCCACTGCCTTTCCCGCCCAAACTGCCTCAGCTTCATCCCAAGCCCACTGACTTTCAATCTCCATCATTTCAACGTTTTATTTGTCGTTTTACTTTCGTTGAGACTCTTTGTAAAAGTTCCAAAACGTATGAGTTATTATTATTATTATTAGCTCTGTAACCCATGTATGTCTAGTAGGCTAAGTCTACTATGTTATGTTTGTAAAAAAATAAAATAAAAAGCCATTTATTTAAGAGGAGCACAATGGAAAAACGTTTTCAAACTTTTTGTGTCATCCTCAATGATTATAAATGTGTTATCCACGTGGGGTTGTGTTGTGTTTTAAATGATCAAATAAATATATCTCTCTATAAGGTGGAATGTGAAGGTTTCCTTCCTGTGTGTCTGAGGGATCTCCTCATCTTTCAGCAGCAGTGTTTCAGGTTTCTGTCTGTCTGTTTGTCTGTCCGCCTGCCTGCCTGCCTGCCTGTCTGTCTGTCCGCCTGCCTGCCTGCCTGCCTGCCTGCCTGCCTGCCTGCCTGCCTGCCTGCCTGTCTCTGAGACAGATTACATTTGTGATGGGTGTGTGTGTGACCAACCGGCCCCCAAACCTCCATGCTCCCCCAGGACACCCCACACACACCAGGTACTAACTAACTACAGCACTTTGCAGTCCTCTCTGGGATATTTTCTTTTATGATAATATTTAACAAAAAATGAAGAAAAAAATATGTATTCATTTTATACTGGATTAAAAACTGTTTTACATCTACTGCCTTTTTATTTTCCTCTCAAGATATTTCAGGATGTCGAGTTGTTCTCTGGTGACCTGCTAGATGACTTGAAAAACAGTACAGGGAGTTTCAGAGAGAGTTCAACAGATGAAGCTGATCCTGTCATGGTGAGTATCTATGACAAGGAGACTTTACTGTACGTTCTGTCATGTGGTTGATGTAAAGCCATGGGAGTCAGCTCAATTTAGACAAAAGCCACTGATTTGTCTGGGTTTGAATTCTTTAATCTCTTTTGAATGCATTACAGGATAATGGTTCCCTCACATGTGCTTCGTACAGAATTCCAGTGTACCAGTGGTAACAGTTATAGTAATCTACGCTTTTATGGAACACAATGAAAGGCAAATAAGTGACAGATGGAATGGGTGTTTAGATGTATTGCCTAAACAATCTGGAAAGTGTATCATTGATGGAAGTGAGGTTAGGGAATTCCACAGATTTCTCATTTGTCCCCATAAAGCCCTAGTTTTATTTTCCTAATGGGGAAGGCTGTGATTCATTAGAGTCCTGGGAACAGGCCGGGTTCAGAGCCGGCCACTTCAGAGCAGTGTGTGTGCTGAAAACAGCACAGGCTTTGACAAACGCCCCATTAGGGAGGGATATGGGACTGCCCTTGCCCTGGGTCTCACACACTGCCCTGCAGCTTCCAGATACATCATCAGTACTGTTTCCAGCTGGCCTGAAAACTCATTACCCACCTCGCAGGATCTACTATAGGCTTAAAAATACCAAGTGCATACTTCAGTATTAGCTGTGTATACTTGTTATTTTGAACAATTGAGTAGGAGTGTTGAAGTTGCCATTTTGTGGCTTTATTGCAGCGTTCCCCAAGTTTTCTGAGCAAAAATAAATGAATCTTTAAATAAAAAAACATTTCATTGTTGGACATAAAAGACCGTAAAATCACCAGGAATTCAGGTCAAAGTGATTTAATTTAGGAAATATGTTCCGACCAGCCGCTGAAGGAAAAATTGTCCCACTGCTGAATGTAATTGGGGATCCCTTCCTAATTGCAATATGATTGTCCATGGCTGTAATGGACTTGGTGAAATTCTGTTGAAACAGTCTGTGGCTGTACTATACATAAAAAAAGATGTACTGCCTTCGTTGATCTGTGTTACATACATAGAATGTTTGAGAATCGCGTTAAGGGTTTTCACTGTTTTCTTGAACTGGCCTTGCTTGCTGAGAGTCCTCGAATGACCCAGAACATCAGACCTTCAGTACAACAATGATAGTTTCACCAGTCCATACCTGTCTAGCCTGTCTTGCTGTATAGATCATCAGTCGACCACTAAATGAGGGTAAGTGCTGATTTGTATCTTGAACTCAAGGTGTTGAGACTTGCAGATGGCTTTATGGGCTCCACTTCACTTGTTGAAAGGTCAAACTCTGACATAACATTAATCTTGTGTGACCGTCCAGATACACTCACTCTCTCCTGTTTAGATGAGAGATATGGGTCACAGAAGGTGTCGAAGAGCCTTTGGATTGTTACACAGAAGAACTTCAACTCAGGATCAGATAAGGACTACATCTCTAATCCATTTACCCAGAACTGCTGAGTCTTGCAGTGAAAGAGAAAGTGAGGCGACTGCTCATCTGACCTACTAATGAACCACAATTGGGTTCTCAAATGTCATTTTTCATTAAATGTCCTGTTGGATCACTGATATTAGGATCTGTACTGTTTTTTGATCAGATATTATGCATTTTACCACAATTTCCACAAAATTCTCATTACCTCAACAATCCAGAAAAGTTACAAACAAGAAATGCCCGAGTTAAACATAACACTGAAAATAAAAATATAAAAAGTTAATTATTATAGAATAAAATCTGACTTTTTCCCAATTAAAGCTTTTTTGACATTTTGTTAATGAGAATGCGAAGTAAAGGGGGTGTTTGAAAATAAGAACCTCATTCTGAAGGCTTATAAGCAAATAAATGAACATAACTTCTATTATTCCTCTAGATGCATCATGGGTGAATAAAACTTTTCTTAAAAATCGATTGGAGTTTTTGCAGCAACTTGAAAAAGTGTTTGGTTAATGACACACATGTCCACAGACACTGTTGGTTCGTAATAAATATTATGGTTTAATGTTAACTTCAGCTAGTATACCATTGTTATGATTTATGGACAAGCTACAGCAAAAGTATGTGTTTTATTAGAATATGTTAGGTTTTTCTAAAGTAAAATTGTCAAAAATTACCAGAGATTATTTTTGGGGGGTTAAATTTTACACATTTGTTTTTCACGACCGAACCCATGCTATTTCAATAATAAACCATTAGAGTTTTCCTTTGGGATAATGATGGTGGATTGATTGATTTCGTTTTTAGTATACGTTTTTTCAAGATGAGTGATGAGAAGAGAATCGTCCAGCCCATTGGGTATCTCACTATACCCCCATATGCCATGTCTTGAAATGTCCAGACAGACAGATTAAAAGTAAATTTACATTGTAATACTTCTGACAGCTTTCTAGCTCCACCCAAGACTTAATTCGTTGTACTCTTAGGACTCGGCCGTTGTGCTGTAGAATTGTATAATAAATTCTATACATTAGTTATTTACTGGATTAAGTGTACATTTTTGTTGACTGTAATTTTATTAGTTATGCTCCAACTTTCCCTCCATGTTGTGCCACCATCAATTCTTTTAAAGTTTTGGTTCCAACAGTTTATCTTTTTTCTAAGAGATGGGCAGTTGTATATGCTCTTTGCAAGGTTTTGTGTGTCTTCCCCATCATATGAACATCCTTTTCTGACTCAAATAAGATTCCCTCAAGATTGCCCTGATCTGATGCCCAAAAGATTTAAAATCGAAAAGTCTTGTTATGTAACTTTTAAGTTGCATGCATTTGAAACTATCTACATTGGTCAGTCCAAAATTACCTACTTTAATTCATTTAATTAATTACTTTAATCTGGGCACATTTCGGTAATGAGAATTTCGGCTGAAAGAATTCTGGTGAAAATGTTACATGTAGGTCACTGCCAAAACCTAGACATCTTAATCCTCAGAATGATAGTTGATTTTTACAGATGCATCATGGTTTTGTAACTCAATTTGCTACAGATATGTCCCAGATGTGCTCAATTGGATTCATAGCATCAATGCCTTCCTCTTGCAGGAACTGCTGACACACTCCAGCCACATGAGGTCTAGCATTGTCCTGCATTAGGAGGAACCCAGGGCCAACCGCACCAGCATATGGTCTCACAAGGGGTCTGAGGATCTCATCTCGGTACCTAATGGCAGTCAGGCTACCTCTGGGGAGCACATGGAGTGTGTGGCCCCCCAAAGAAATGCCACCCCACACCACGACTGACCCACCGCCAAAGCGGTCATGCTGGAGGATGTTGCAGGCAGCAGAACGTTCTCCACGGCGTCTCCAGATTCTGTCACGTCTGTCACATGTGCTCAGTGTGAACCTGCTTTCATCTGTGAAGAGCACAGTGCGCCAGTGGCGAATTTGCCAATCTTGGTGTTCTCTGCCAAATGCCAAACGTCCTGCACGGTGTTGGGCTGTAAGCACAACCCCCACCTGTGGACGTCGGGCCCTCATACCACCCTCATGGAGTCTGTTTCTGACCGTTTGAGCAGACACATGCACATTTGTGGCCTGCTGGAGGTCATTTTGTAGGGCTCTGGCAGTGCTCCTCCTGCTCCTCCTTGCACAAAGACGGAGGTAGCGCTCCTGCTGCTGGGTTGTTGCCCTCCTATGGCCTCCTCCATGGGGAATTGTTACTTGTTAGATATTACTGCACTATTGGAACTAGAACCACAAGCATTTTGCAACACTCGCATTAACATCTGCTAACCATGTGTATGTGACCAATACAATTTGTTTTGATTTGATTTTTAGAGGATGACTTTACAAAGGGCAATAGCATAAAAAGTGAGCTTGCAGGTCAGGGGTCATTTCCTGCAAGTCAATGCAAATCTAGATCAGCCTTAGAACTGTTTGACACTTGCCACCTACTTCACTCAAACCACAACCTCGTGACTCACAACCATATGTGGTGTTTTATTATATTATATCCCAAGCAGCAGGTTCAAAATAACACGTATTAACTGTTCTGCCACTTATTGGCTGCAACCTAGATTTTAATTGGAGCAGGGCAAATTATTCTACAGTATCCCTCGTGTGCATCCTCCTTTGGTAGCTTATAAGTGACATCATTGAAATGGCAAAGGGAAGGAACAAGAAATAAACCGTCATGGCTCATGGTTACCAAGCTTCTGTACCTCACTAGAAAGCAGAGTAAATATGGACCTTGCTTGTGGTAGTTCTGCTCTGCGCTTCTGTACCACACAGCTCTCTTTGTTCTCGTACATATTGGCAGTCCTTGTCTATCATCTGCGACTTTCACCTCAGACCATATTCACTGGGCTATAATTAAGCAATAAGGTCTGAGGGGGTGTGATATATGGCCACAACCAAAAACCCTGCAGTGCCTTAATGCTATTATGAATTGGTTACCAATGTAAGTAGAGCAGTAAAAAATAAATGTTTTGTCATACCTGTGGTATACGGTCTGATATACCACAGCTGTCAGCCAATCAGCATTCAGGATTTGAACCACTCAGTTCAACTTAACTTAATTCAACCAACTACAGCCAAATTCAAACAGTATATGAGAAGGTGCTGAAAAAAGTGTTGCCTTTTTACTAGCCCATTGTCTCCCATCACTATTCACAGCCTTGCTAAAGTCTCCATAATGGAAACCACATTTCTAATACAGTACTGTGGCCTGGCCTCAATGTTGTAAGTGTAGAGAGCAACTTATTCCACGGACAGAGGTTCTGGAAGCAGTTATCTGGCCTCTGTAGATTATGTGATGGGACTGATGGAAGTTTATTTGCTAAGGGCTTTTCCTCTTAAGTTTCCAGTCTAGTGAAAATGGGGAAAACCTCAAGGGATTTTTCCCACTCGCAAGTAAAGCATATTCTGCAGTGGCTTCCCCTTAGTTGATTCTGTTTCCATGGTTTCTCATTAATCCCCATAATCCCTCCTGTTTTAATGACCTTGTGGTCACTGCTGATTTGATTCTGAATGCTTTAGGTCTCCAGCGTAATCCTTTTATTTCAATCAAATTAGCCTCTGTCAGATCATCAGCCGACCACAGCTCCGGTTTTCTACCATGTTTCATATGACATCTCTGTCTCTGTGGCCTCACTGTGCCATTTCAACGGCTCTGAAGTCCCTTTGCGATTAGTAATTGGACTCCAGTTACAGTATTTTGTGTGATCCTTTCTATTTTCCCACAAAGTTCTCTCATTCACCCCTTGGGTATGTTAAATCATGCAAAGGGTTTCATTACAAACATTAGCACGTTCATATCACGTAGTACTTGGACGTCCTAAGATCCACCTGTGCCCTGGGCAGCTGTGATAGAGTGAGGGGGACCTCAGCCCAGCGTGTGTCTGTGTGTTCCTGCTCACAAGGAGAGCACTGGGAGACAGTGACACCATTGTACTCAGAACGGCTTAGATATCCCAGATGTGACACCCACGGTTGTGATTGTGTTGATGTAGTGCAGTGCATTTTCATCATGGTTATTGGGACATGTTTTGCTTCCCCTACGTCTCACAGACATTGCGATGATTTTGCCTTGTTAACATTTTCTTTGCTGTTGTTTAGTTGGCTGTTGGGGTATAATACTTTAGCCTGAAGACAGAGACCCCACTAAACAGAGACTCCACTAAACAGATTCATATGACGCAATTGTTTCTTTGCCAGCACATGCGGGTACGTCATTGTCAAATAAAGGTTTTCTTATGGCCTTGTTGTAGAAAATCTGAAATTCTGCCATCTTTTGTGATCTATCCTAAAATAGAATGTGACTCCAACGCAAGATGTGGTATGGAAATGATACTTACAGAACAAAGGGAAATGTCAAATATATTATAACTAATACACATTATTCTAGGGGCCTGTGAAATATTTTGAACCGACTGTTTGTGCTTCATCTCTGTATCACATCATGATTCATCCCCTTTTAACTCTTCTACAAACATCCAAATATCAATACACTTCCTCATAACATCTCTGATTATTATACAGTATATAGCTCGGGATGATGGAGTGTATTTGCCCAGCTGCATTTTCAGACACATGGCCGGTGAAGAGCATCCTCATACCTGTGTCTAAGCCTTTGATAAATGGTCCTCCTCATCATTTATTGTTAGCTCAGCCCATACAGATGTATCCCCTGCCTTTTCTTCAGGAATCTCTCACATGGTGCGCCACCACACCAGAGTCTCTGGGTGAAATGGTTTTTGTTGACATATATCTTCTAGTCCGACCAGCGGAGATAACCTTGTTAGCTAAGTGTCTTCCCTCTAATGAAAAGATTTCCTGGCTGCAGAATGCACCAGTCCCCATTCAAACCTCACTGCTACATGATACAGGCACAATGCACTCGTCTCATCAGTCAAGCACTGTTCCGAATGGGTGAGAATAGTAGAGCTTGTTTATCCCCCTAAAGTCGATGTCCATGCCCCCTTGGAAATCTAGTTAGCATAATAAACAAAATCCCAACATAAATACCTGTCAGTTTAAGCTAGAGATATATTTGTGTTGTTTCATTGGATGCGTCTCCATCCACCACATCCCCCATGTCGCACTGCTGCATCTGCGGTGAAAGGTGACAGAGCTAGAGCGCTGTTTGACAGACCATGAGACATCCTGAAAAGCGGTCTTCTCACAAAATTGTCCATAGCGTCCGAACGGTTTGGCCTAAAAACTATTATGATCCCTCTATGAAAAGATTCAGGAACACGGACATGTCGTTTTGCTCCAGGACATACACAGGCCTCACAAGACTCGTCTGAAGGTCCCTTAGTACCAGTTGAAAAAATGAATTAAGTATACTATCCAGGCTGTATCACAACCGGACGTGATTGGGAGTCCCATAGGGCGGTGCTCAATTGGCCCAGCGTCCTCCAGGTTTGGCCAGTGTAAGCCGTCATTATAAATAAGAATTTCTTCTTGCCTGGTTAAATACAGGTTAAATGTAAAACTTTTTACAAAATACTGTATACGGAGACTGTTAAATCCCCCCTCCCCACACTATATTTTAGTGGACTCTTCAATGGGTTTTACATTGCAAAATCAAATAGAAAAATGATCCTTGGGAAAAGATTTCCATATAGCTTAGTAGAACACCCTCCCTCTACAGGCTTAGACAGGCCTTAGACTGTACCTGGTTATACACATACCGTTGAAGTGGGAAGTGTACATACACTTAGGTTGGAGTCATTAAAACTCGTTTTCAACCACTCCACAAATGTCTTGTTAACAAACTATAGTTTTGGCAAGTCGGTTAGGACATCTACTTTGTGTAATTTTCCCAACAATTGTTTACAGACAGATTATTTCACTTGTAATTCACTGTATCACAATTCCAGTGGGTCAGAAGATTACATACACTAAGTTGACTGTGACTTAAACATCTTGGAAAATTTCAGAAAATTATGTCATGGCTTTAGAAGCTTCTAATAGGCTAATTGACATCATTTGAGTCAATTGGAGGTGTACCTGTGGATGTATTTCAAGGCCTACCTTCAAACTCAGTGCCTCTTCGCTTGACAGAAAAAAAATTGTAGACCTCCACAAGTCTGGTTCATCCTTGGGAGCAATTTCCAAGCGCCTGAAGGTACCACATTCATCTGCACAAACAATAGTACGCAAGTATAAACACAATGGGACCATGCAGCCATCATGCCACTCAGGAAGGAGACGCGTTCTGTCTCCTAGAGGGGATTGTACCTTGGTGCAAAAAGTGCAAATCAATCCCAGAACAACAGAAAAGGACATTGTGATGATACTGAAGGAAACATGTACACAAGTATCTATATCCACAGTAAAACGAGTCCTATATCAACATAACCTGAAAGGCCGCTCAGCAAGGAAGATGCCTCTGCTCCAAAACCGCCATAAAAAAAGCCAGACTACGGTTTGCAACTGCATATCGGGACAAAGATTGTACTTTTTGGAGAAATGTCTGATGAAACAAAAATAGAACTGGTCTGATGAAACAAAAATAGAACTGTTTGGCCGTAATGACCATGGTTATGTTTGGAGGAAAAAGGGGGAGGCTTGCAAGCTGAAGAACACCATCCCACGCACAGGGGTGGCAGCATCATGTTGTGGGAGTGCTTTGCTGCAGGAGGGACTGGTGTACTTCACAAAATAAATGGCATCATGAGGAATGACAATTAGGTGGATATTTTGAAGCAACATCTCAAGACATCAGTCAGGAAGGATCTCTCACCAGGGTTTTGTGTTTGTTTGCACTAAAAGCAAATGATCCTTTATATTTTTATAATGCTTTGTGTGTCTATCTGGCAAGGCATGGTTAGAAATAGATGCATGATTTATTACTTCATAATCAATTTGAGTTTGTACTGTATGTCCTGTACTATGCTGAAATGAACACGACAGAGTCATTATTGATCCACTGCAGAGATCAAAGAGTCTGGAGTACTGTATTCCTTGGCCACATGCTCATCTCCAGTACACACTGTCGAGCAGAGTTCTAGCTCAAACCCCCAGACCCAGATCCCCGGATCAATTGTTCCCACAAACCACTCACTCACTCCCTCACTGCACTAGTCTGTTTGTTCTGTTCTGCTGCAGCCACTAGCAGTTGGCCGAGTATGGAGCCTCTCTGTTACAGATGCTAACAGTGTAATTTCCCTTAGTGTTTCCATACGACATCAAACCTCCTATAGTAGGTTTGTGCATAACATGTATCGCACAATGCTCTCTCCCTTGCGCTATCATACTGCTCTGCCTTTTCCTCTAATCCAGTGCTTCCACTCCGGGGCTCAGCCTGGGGATGAGAGGCAAAGCTATAGGGAGGTTAAGGAGCTTAGTTGGACAAATAGTTTCAGGCCCAGGGAGATCAAGTATCCGCTCATCTGAGAGAGGTCGCTGAGAGAGAGAGCACATTTAATACTATCTTATCACAGATAAAGGCCCATTGTCTGCTCTAGAAGAGACCAGTGTGAGGTGGACTGAAGCTCTGCCACTCACCTAGACACAGCTATCTCTCGAATGTAATCCCAGCTTCTCTTTGAAGCTGGTCATCAGGCCCAGACTTGTTAACCCATTTTTAAACTCATGTAAGTGATGCTGAGCATTGTCTACAGTCAAAAACGGCTAGTACCGTTTCTATGTTATGCACCTACACTGAGTATACAAACATTAAGGACACCTGCTCTTTCCATGACATAGACTGACCAGGTAAATCCAGGTGAAAGCTATGATCCCTTATTGATGTCTCTTGTTAAATCCACTTCAATCAGTGTAGATGAAGGGGAGGAGACAGGTTAAGGAAGGATGTTTAAGCCCTAAGGCAGTTGAGACATGGATTGTGTACAGTTGAAGTCGGAAGCTTACGTACGTACACCTTAGCCAAATACATTTAAAGTCAGTTTTTCACAATTCCTGACATTTAATCAGAGTAAAAATCCCCTGTCTGAGGTCAGTTAGGATCACCACTTTATTTTAAGAATGTGAAATGCCAGAATAATAGCAGAGAGAATGATTTATTTCAGCTTTTATTTCTTTCATCACATTCCCAGTGGGTCAGAAGTTTACATACACTCAATTAGTATTTGGTAGCATTGCCTTTAAATTGTTTAACTTGGGTCAAACGTTTGGGGTAGCCTTCTACAAGCTTCCCATAATAAGTTGGGTGAATTTTGTCCCATTCCTCCTGACAGAGCTGGTGTAACTGAGTCAGGTTTGTAGGCCTCCTTGCTCGCACACACTTTTTCAGTTCTGCCCACAAATTGTCTACAGTATTGAGGTCAGGGCTTTGTGATGGTCACTCCAATACCTTGACTTTATTGTCTTTAAGCCATTTTGCCACAACTTTGGAAGTATGCTTGGGGTCATTGTCCATTTGGAAGACCCATTTGTGACCAAGCTTTAACTTCCTGACTGATGTCTTGAGATGTTGCTTCAATATATACAAATTATTTTCCCGCCTCATGATGCCATCTATTTTGTGAAGTGCACCAGTCTCTCCTGCAGTAAAGCACCCCCACAACATGATTCTGCCACCCCCGTGCTTCACGGTTGGGATGGTGTTCTTCGGCTTGCAAACCTCCCCATTTTCCCTCCAAATCTAACCATGGTCATTACGGCCAAACAGTTCTATTGTTGTTTCATCAGACCGGAGGACATTTCTCCAAAAAGTAAGATCGTTGGCCCCATGTGCAGTTGCAAAACGTAGTCTAGCTTTTTTATGGCAGTTTTGGAGCAGTGGCTTCTTCCTTGCTGAGCGGCCTTTCAGGTTATGTCGATATAAGACTCATTTTACTGTGGATGTAGAATCTTTTCGTACCCGTTTCCTTCAGCATCATGACAAGGTCCTTTGCTGTTGTTCTGGGATTGATTTGCACTTTTCGCACCAAGGTACGTTCATCTCTAGGAGTCTCCTTCCTGAGCGGTATGAGGGCTGCATGGTCCCATGGTGTTCATACTTGCGTGCTATTGTTTGTACAGATGAACATGGTACCTTCAGGCATTTGGAAATTTGATCTATTTAATGCTGTCTCAGTCATTTGTTGTTTTTCATTTGATGGAACTGTTTGATAGAGATCTGTTGTGGGTGAGGGACCATTCTAGATACTGTGTATCAGTGGGATCAGGTTATGTGGCTGCAACCATTAACCATAGTTATCTCTCTCTCTTCGAAGGATTCCTCCCTCCCAGAAGGCAATTCTCCTATCTCCCAGAACTCAACCACTCTACAACAAGGGAAAGGGGTTGTGGTAGTTGATGATGCGAATCTCTCTATCCTTACCGTACACCCCACTGGTATAGGTGGCCATGACAGCAAGTACTCGTTTACAGTCACAGCCTTGATGAGAACATCACCGCAGACACAGATGACTGGCCAGAACATGGAATCATCAACCTGGACTCCCCCGACCCCTTGCCAGGTCTCCAGAGGAAACGCCCTGATCGGAAGAGCCCATCCCAGTCTGGCCACCCTGACCCCAGTGTTCTCATGGAGGAGAACATGTTGCCTCCTGCAGGGTCAGCAGTGGAGCAGGGAAGGACTAACAGTGGCTCTCTCACACAGAGGGCCCAGGGGAAGAGACAGACTGGCTTTGACCATACAGGCTTGCTGACAGTGGCACCCAGTGAGGGTGATGCCATAATTGGATCTGACAACAAGATTTACAGGCTCCTGAGTGGCCCTCCAGGAAAAAGAGTAAGAATCGCTCAGTGAAACACACAGATTTAAGAGTCAGAAATGCTCATATAGATATCTGTTTTCAAAACTCAGATCCTTTAAATATCATCAGGACTTACACTCCACATAGAATCAAAGTTAATGATTTCACACAAGCAGTTATGTTACCAGAACATATGATTTTATGGAGACAAGAAGCAGAAGAAACTGACATTTGAGTGGGGATCTTAGAATATGGAGCAGTCATCCATTTCTACCTCATGAGAAGAACTGTATGTCTTCAGGGGTTTTATTCAGCTATGGTTTTCTTGTAAGACACTGATATCTTTGTCTCTATCGGAAAATTAACACATCAGTGGTTTCTAACGGCCTCTAATTTTAATTAAAAAATGTCCCACTGCAGCTCATGTAATGCCAAAAAAAGAAAAACTAAGTAAGGTCATGGAAATATTGTACAAATGCTGTGGTTGTATCTACCCATAGGACATGGACATAGACTGATTCATGCACTCTACAAAATGACAGGAGAGGGAATAAGCATTTCAAAAGATGTGGCATTAATATGGTACTGCAGACCAAAATGTACACTTTGCCACTCTGTTGCATAATCTTCTAGTTCTACTGTCAAACTGTGATCTTTTCAAGTTGTTCCAGTATTATTATAACTTCCTGTAAATATCTGTCCCTGTGTTCACCACATTGTCGTTCCTGCAGGGATGTGCAGGCAGAAAAGGTCATCGTGGGTTTAAAGGAGACAAGGTAAGTGAATAGATCTCTGGTGAAATAATTGTTTGGAACATTTTTGAGTAATGATGAATAAGGATGATGAATGATGAGTAAAACCCAAATGACTTATGGATTTTATGGTATGTATATGAACGTGTTTTTAATCTGCGTTGTGAATCACAGTTGGTTGAGCATCGTCACTCATTGTCATAGACTGCTATGTTATCTGTGATTCTATGGGGATCTCAGGGTGTCAGAGGGCAGGAGGGCAGGAGAGGTGATACAGGCCTCCCAGGTCCTCCAGGACTCCCCACCCCTCTACCTGTGGAGGAACTCCCAGGAGGACAGGACTTTCTTCAGGGTAAGATTCTTTCTGTCTTTCCAGTGTCCACTGTCCACCCATCTCACAGCATCCTGCCTGGGAGTGTTATGAAACTTAATGTAACCATGCGGTTTTGGCGCATGTGCTGTCAAAGAATAGGTTGATCTCCCAGTTCACCAGGACATGGTGTTGGATGTGCTGTCACAGCAGAGCAGCAGCCCTGGCCCTGACACCAACCCAGCCATGGCAGTGTTCTCACTAGACTCCCCAGTCAGGCTATTTTGGACTGGAAAGCCTGCCTTAATACCACAGTCCTCAACTCCACCCAGGTTGCTGTACTTGAAGGCAGTTGTATACATTATCTTATGTTGATTAAAGTTGATTGCTGAAATTTTGCAAGTCCGTCGACGTGGCAGATATAAGTTACTGAAAGTATATTTCAGCGATCAACGGGAAAATACATTTGTGACACACACAAAAAAAAAGATCTTATAGTCAGACACAAGACTGATATAGATTTCATACACAGGAGCCGCCTGTATCTCATTTTGAAATGGATACGTTGTATTCACACGGCACTTTCTCGAGTCGTGTTTATTTCCCACGTCTTAATAATGCTGGAATGTTTCCCCAACCTCATCGCGATAGAAATACATTGCAAGGTGATTAGATAGGCAAATGTGAATGAGACTAAAGCATGTCCCAGCTCCGTCAGCAACACTGATGTAGCAAGCTACAGTGATGAGACCTGATGTGTCAGTGGATAGTGCATTGTAACCGCCAGTATGACGCCACAGTCTATCCCCTGTGCTTTGGTTTCCCCCTCTACAGGCCCAGAGCTGTGTGAATGTTCCACAGTGTTGCTGGCAGCTGGGAGCACACTGGGGCCTGTGAAAGATTTAGATTTTAACTTTAGCAAACAGTTTATTTGTTCATTTGGATACCCATTAGCTTTTGCAGAAGCAGCAGCTACTCTTCCTGGGGTCCACAAAAAAAATCACAAAACTTGACAAGTAACAAGACACTGATACACACATTTAAAATAGTACAATATACAAACAATACAAAATAAATACAAATTGTGTATCAGTGTGTGTCCCCTCACAGTCCCGTCTGTTCCATGAGATGTTGTTTATTGTTTATTATTATTTTTAAGGTCATTTTACTGTTTGAGTTATTGGAGATGGAAAGGAGTTCCAATGCAATCGTGCCTCTGTATCAGTGGAGGCTGCTGAGGGGAGGATGGCTCATAATAATGGCTGGAACGAAGCCAATGGAATGGCATGTACTTGATACCACTCCACTTATTCTGCTCCGGCCATTACCACAAGCCTGCCCGCCCCAATTAAGGTGCCACCAAGCTCCTGTGCTCTGTAAAATACTGTGTGTTGCTGTGAATTTGTTTTGGACTTGGGTCTGTGAAGAGACCCCTGGTGGCATGTCTTGTGGGGTACGTATGGGTGTCTGAGCTGAATGTTATTTAATTATGCAGATCATCCAGAATTGTTATCACAGTAATAGATCTCGTAAAAACTAGGAGAGAAGCAACTGGTCTCTTGTCAACTGTCAACCAGAAAATACTTGCATGTATGTTGTTGATGTTAGTTCCGAATGTGCAGTGAGGGCAACACGTGCTGTTTTGAGCCAGCTCCCTGAACAACTAGTTGATTTATGTGTACATCTTTTATAACAGACATACAGAGGTGGCGCTCCTAGTGGCCACGGACTTTAATGCAGGGAAACTTAAATCCGTTTTACCTTATTTCTAGCAGAATGTTACATGTGCAACCAGATGGGGGAAAAACTCTGGAACAACTTTACTCCACACATAGAGATGCATACAAAGCTCTCCCTCGCCCTCCATTTGGCAAATCTGACCATAGCTCTATCCTCCTGATTCCTGCTTACAAGCTAAAACTCAAGCAGGAAGTACCAGTGAAGTGACTCGCTCAATACGAAGTGTTCAGATGACACAGATGCTAAGCTACAGGACTGTTTTGCTATAACAGACTAGAATATGTTCCGAGATTCTTCCGATGGAATTGAGAAGTACACCACATCAGTCACTGGCTTCATCAGTACGTACATCGATGACGTCGTCCCCACAGTGACCGTACGTACATACCCCAACCAGAAGCCATGGATTACAGGCAACATCCGCACTGAACTAAAGGGTAGAGCTGCCGCTTTCATGGAACGGGACTCTAACCCAGACGCTTATAAGAAATCCTGCTATGCCCTCCGATGAACCATCAAACAGGCAAAGCGTCAATACAGGACTAAGATTGAATCCTACTACACTGGCTCCGACGGTACCAGAGCGCCAAGTCTAGGTTCAAAAGGTTTCTTCACAGCTTCTACCCCTAAGCCATATGACTCCTGAACAGCTAACCAAATGGCTTCCCGGACTATTTGCATTGACCCCCCTCGACCTACATGTACATATTAACTCAATTACCTCGACTAACCTGTGCCACCGCACATTGACTCTGTACCGGTACTCCCTGTACTGTGTATAGCCTCGTTACTGTTATTTTATTGTTGCTCTTCAATTATTATTATTATTATTTATTTTTTATTTTTTTATTGGTCACTTCAGTTTATTTAGTAAATACTTTCTTAACACTTATTTTTCTTGTTATTTAAGGGTTTGTAAGTAAGCATTTCACTGTAATACATCTGATTTGGTTAAAGATATATCAAATAGGGACGGAAATACAGTCTACTACCATTCTCAACACTTGCGTGTTTCCCTCTCAGCAGTATTGGTGAAGTTGCTGACTGATATTCCATATACTGTGTCAGTGTAGTAGTTGAGCCTGTATGAGCCCAAATCTACTGTACCTGGGACCTCTTATAACATCTAAACAGCGTTAGTGTCTTATTAATGTTTCATACAGCAGCATGTGCATTACAGTGTAGTTTTAACACTCTGTTGTTAGTGTTGTTGTCTTAATGCAGTTATCGTTCTCATGATGTAACCTCTCTGTCCCATATCATTCCAATGACGTCTGCTTGTTTTTTCCAGCGATCATCCTCATATCCTTTGCTGCGGCCGGCTGGCCTGTAAGTATCACAGCTTAGCTATGTGCACTGTACTACAGTGAGTCAGAGATGCTGTGTGTGTCTGAGTGTGTTACTGATGGACCTCTTCCTGTTAAATCCTCAGACAGAACAAGGTCCTACTGGATCGATAGGGGAAATGGGCGAACCTGGCCTACCAGTGAGTGGTATATCCATTTACAGTACACTAATAACTAATGAACTATGGTCATGTGCCCTTGCATGGACTTATTCATGCAAAGCCTTTGATGTACTGTAAGTGTAAATTACTGATAGATGCTGTCTTTGTGCACGGAATGCCTGGAGATCCTGGCCACAGAGGAAAAGACAGGACACATGGTAATATTAACAATGCAATTAGCAACTTGTTATACAGATGTTCTTCTAGTGGAAGATCTAGTTCTAATTCTAGTTGCGTTTTCAAGACACAGTATTCTCTACCGTCTGAAATCTGCTAGACTTTGTGGCCTTGTTCTAAAAGAAGTTAAATACATGAATCATGCCTGGTGTTGTTTCTATGTGCCAGGGTTACCCGGGCCGAAGGGTGTTCATTCTTAAATGGATGAAGTTTGGAACCACCAAGACACTTCCTAGAGCTGGCCGCCTGGCCAAGCAAAGCAATCGGGGGAAAGGGCCTTGACCAAGAACCCAATGGTCACTCTGACAGAGCTCTATAGTTCCTCTGTGGAGATGGGAGAATCTTCCAGAAGGACAACCATCTCTGCAGCACTCCACCAATCAGGCCTTTATAGTAGAGTGGCCAGACGGAAGCCACTCCTCAGTAAAAGGCACATGACAGCCATCCTGGAGTTTGCCATTCTCGTGTCTGACGAAACCAAGATTTAACTCTTTGGCCTGAATGCCAAGCGTCACGTCTGGAGGAAACCTGGCATCATCCCTACGGTGAAGCATGGTGGTGGCAGCATCATGCTATGGGGATGTTTTTCAGTGGCAGGGACTGGTAGACTAGTCAGGATCGAGGAAACGATGAACGGCGTAAAGTATAGAAAGATCCTTGATGAAAACCTGCCCCAGAGCACTCAGGACCTCAGACTGGGGCGATGGTTCACCTTCCAACAGGACCACGACTCTAAAAACACAGCCAAGACAACGCAGGAGTGGTTTCGAGACAAGTCTGAATTTCTGGCCCAGCCAGAGCCCGGCTTGAACCTGATCGAATATCTATGAGAGACCCGAAATTAGTTGTGCAGCAATTCTCCCCATCCAACCTGACGGAGCTTGAGAGGATCTGCAGAGAGGAATGGGAGAAACTCCCTAAATACAGGTGTGCCAAGCTTATAGCGTTAATCGCAAGAAGATTCAAGGCTGTAATCGCTGCCAAAGGTGCTTCAACAAAGTACTGAGTAAAAGGTCTGAATACTTATGCAAATGTTATGTTTCATTTTTTTTGCCAAACATTTCTAAAAACCTCTTTTTACTTTGTCATTATGGGATATTGTGAGTAGATTGATTAGGGGGGAAAAAACAATACATTTTTAGAATAAGGCTGTAATGTAACAAAATGTGGAAAAAGTTAAGGGGTCTGAATACTTTCTGAATGCACAGTATGTTACAAATTTACCCTAACATACAGTAAAATCAAAGGCATTACTGTGTTGATAACTCCTATAAGACCAGATTTGATTGGATTGAAAGGAGAGAAAAAAAACAAAGTGTATTGCTGTGATGGTTGTGGTTTTTATTTCAGGGTCCTAGAGGGTCCTATGAGCAAAGTGGCTGTCGAACAAGCACACAAAATGTGCCTACTGTCAGATTTCATATGTCATGGAGTATACCCAGTCAGTGGAAACAACCAGTATGACTTTAGTGTCAGGAGTTGTTCCTGACCAGATGACCTGGAGAACCATCAGGCCCTAGTAATAAGCTGTCATCATCTAGATTCTAGAGTCTATAACATTTTGTTTGCTACTGTATTCTATTCCCCTATCATGATAATGATCAATTCCACGCAAACACGACCTGCTTTCCAAACAGCAGGTTAGGGTTTATCGTCATGAATCTTGTTCTGTAATTGTTCATCTCTCCCTACCTCTCCGTTCCTCCCCTGCCGACCCCTCGCCCCACAGTTTGGGAACCACTAGTTTATAGTAAAATCACTGGCATCTCCTGTGTCTCTCCTCACTGAACTACAGGGTTTCACTGGTGAGACAGGTCCATGGGGAGACAGAGGAAAGACTGGAGAGAAGGTAACATTTAACATATCCAGTATCCAAGTTTGTTATACTCAAAGTGGAAGCAGGCTTATGTTGTACTGCACATGTACATACAAATGTTATTGCACTGCCCTCTAGTGGATGGATGCTTTGCTCGTCATCAGAGTGTATAGCCTGTTAGGAGCATGCTTATATGTTATGTGCTTTAACTTTCAAAGACATACTTAGAATAATTTTCTAAATCATATTGATTATATTGATTCACTTTTCATGATCATCTGTAGCCTATGTGTAGTACTGTACAGTCGTGGCCAAAAGTTTTGAGAATTACACAAATATTAATTTTCCACACGTTTGCTGCTTCAGTGTCTTTAGATATACATCTTTAGATAGAAAATGTGTAAAATAGCAGGAAATGTGCTTTAAAACAGCAACAATTTGTCTCAGCCTCTAGGCAAATAGTCTAGAATAGCGTGAGATCAGCTATGAAACTGGACTATGAAACATTATATATTTTGGGGGGGGCCTTGCACAGACCCTGTGAGGGGTCCTCACAAAACTGCCCCACGCCACTGGTTGAGACTTGACAAGTGGAGGGCTGAGTGTAGAGGAGGAGAGGTGAGGCTAGTGCAGGGTTGAGACTTGACAAGTGGAGGGCTGAGTGTAGAGGAGGAGAGGTGAGGCTCGCGCAGGGTTGAGACTTGACAAGTGGAGGGCTGAGTGTAGAGGAGGAGAGGTGAGGCTAGTGCAGGGTTGAGACTTGACAAGTGGAGGGCTGAGTGTAGAGGAGGAGAGGTGAGGCTAGTGCAGGGTTGAGACTTGACAAGTGGAGGGCTGAGTGTAGAGGAGGAGAGGTGAGGCTAGTGCAGGGTTGAGACTTGACAAGTGGAGGGCTGAGTGTAGAGGACGAGAGGTGAGGCTAGTGCAGGGTTGATACTTGACAAGTGGAGGGCTGAGTGTAGAGGAGGAGAGGTGAGGCTAGTGCAGGGTTGAGACTTGACAAGTGGAGGGCTGAGTGTAGAGGAGGAGAGGTGAGGCTAGTGCAGGGTTGAGACTTGACAAGTGGAAGGCTGAGTGTAGAGGAGAGGTGAGGCTAGTGCAGGGTTGAGACTTGACAAGTGGAGGGCTGAGTGTAGAGGAGGAGAGGTGAGGCTAGTGCAGGGTTGAGACTTGACAAGTGGAGGGCTGAGTGTAGAGGAGGAGAGGTGAGGCTAGTGCAGGGTTGAGACTTGACAAGTGGAGGGCTGAGTGTAGAGGAGGAGAGGTGAGGCTTGTGCAGGGTTGAGACTTGACAAGTGGAGGGCTGAGTGTAGAGGAGGAGAGGTGAGGCTAGTGCAGGGTTGAGACTTGACAAGTGGAGGGCTGAGTGTAGAGGAGGAGAGGTGAGGCTTGTGCAGGGTTGAGACTTGACTAGGTGAGGGTGAGGTCTGAGGAAGAGAAATTACGAAGTTCCAAATATGTCTTCCGTAAAGTGACTGACGGTGTCTTGAGGACGGTGCGCTGTGTTTTGTGTGCAGACAGGTTTGGCTGCCACAGTGGCACAGAGAGCTACATTACCTTTAGAATGGTGTTGTGCCTGGACAGATGATCGATTTACCAAGGAAAAGTGAATGCACATAACAAACTTTATTGAAAGCGGATTCTAAGAGTTGTTTTCAAACTGGGTCATCAGAATAAAAAGGTTTATCCAGCTTTGTTGTTTGACTTATGGCCACACGGCAGCAATAAAGAGTTCTTGACGGAGTTCTTGAAAATCACAAATCTCCATGTTGCTTGCATCTGAAGGCCCACTCTGGATTTTATAAAGAAACATATGAGTTGACTTCTCACCCATCTTACAACTCTGCCAGCTGGTGTTTCACTCACTCCGGGTTTTAGTTCAAGCGCCACAACAACAGAAATGGAAAACCTCTTTTGGAAATGCCAATCTATTCTACAGGGGTTTCCCTATTGGAATGAGGTCATGCCAATATTTACTCTAAACAAATGATATGGTAAAAGGGTCATCATTTTATCTCAGTAAAAATCATGGGCCTGCCATCAGATGTAGCTAGAAACACCGGGATACATGGTTATGAATCTAAAGCACCTGTGTGACCTTATGAGGGAAACAAATCCACATAACATTCTCTAGCTCTACCACCTCTCCTTTCTCTGTCTGTCTGTCTGTCTGTCTGTCTGTCTGTCTGTCTGTCTGTCTGTCTGTCTGTCTGTCTGTCTGTCTGTCTGTCTGTCTGTCTGTCTGTCTACTGCTGCAATTCCAGGTGGCACAGTAAGATGTATAGATTTATTATCTTGTTTATTAAACAGAAGTGGCATCATTAGAGAGGAGTGATGTTCTATTTTATGATTCCTATCAGATCTGACTTTTCCTGTAGGGCTTCAGAGGACTAGATGGAGACAAAGGAGATGCTGGAACCAAAGGAGACAGGGTAAGGACTTGATTATGGGTTTGGAAAGCCTTCGCTTGGAAGCAGTAGTAAATGAATCAGGACTGTCACAAGGTCATGTTCATGAAGCCCTTGTAACGTGTTTTTCTGAAAACATGAATTTGCATATCATATGGTGTTTTGATACCATTAGTGTTTCTTTCCTCAGAGTTCTGTTGGTGTGTCAGGGATCCAAGGCCATCAGGGTGAGAGGGTTCAGATTGGCCTCTCAGGGCTTCCTGGTCTCAGAGGTCAAGCTGGTCCCCAAGGCATCCAGGTAAACATCAGGATCACAGCTGCAATTCACAGCCTTTATTAACATAATACCACTCTGCCTATCCTCCTACTGTACCTCATTTGCTGTTATATACTGATAAGGAAGGGTCAAAGGTCAGGAGAGTTTATTGCAGTCTAGTGGAGTGATTAGACTTAGAATGGCTTTTCCTCAGGGAACTTCCTTTCCCGAGGGAGCCACTAGAGCTTCCCAAAGATTGTATTTAGTCTCATAGAGTTTGAATACAGTACAATACTGACTGAGATTTTGATGCATAACCAAGCTATGTCATGCCATGTTCATATATATTGGCATCACGTCATATCTTACAGACTGAAAGTCTTGTTTTTGAATGTCTCTTTGTTTGCCCCTAAGGGCCACAGGGGAGCTCCAGGCAGCAATGGGAAGTCGGGACCTAAATGACCCAGGGTAACTGTCTCCTGTGTCATCTAATACAGGGGTTTTCAAAAATGTTAAATCAAGTGTTCTCTTATAATCAGGTGAATTATAATGGTAAGTAGAAGTAATCAACATTTTTCAAATGAATAGTTTTGACAGTTTCATTATTTTGACCTCCCCACAGTCCATTGACTAGAAAGATATCTTGGTGGTAAGACAAGGTTTTGAAGCTAATTTCCAGCAATTCTACACAGTTTGCTATGGGGCTGAGAAACCAATGTCCATGTGCCTTGAATGCCTGGTTTTAGGAATAAAAAACTAAACTAATAAAATATGTAGTTCACTATCTTTTCTGCATGCTTTCTAGCCCTTTGCACTCCTGCCCATATGGGTTGAAAATGGCAGAAATGGGCCCTGAGAAGTACCTAAATTAGAACGCAGTAGCTGTACAGAAGTATGCTATAAATGATGTCAGACGTCACTCTCTATGCATCACATTGCTGTATGGGTTTTGACTGACAGCTGTTCTGAACACGCAACAAGTAGTTGCCTCCATCCCTCCATTCTAACGGAGAAACCTTTGCCCGTGTTTGGTTGTCTGAGTGAGGAAAATGCTGTAAATGAAAAGGACTAGATATATTTTGAAAGACGTTGAGAATTATAATAAATATCACTTTGCTGTTACACAAGCAAGCCAAACCCCTGTGAGTCCAAATGTGCATTTCACATCATAAAACTCACGTCATATAGAGTGTTGTTTATGATCACTATGTTTGATGTACAGTTACAAGATGACATGGCGTCATACCCTGAGTTGTTCAGAACAGAATGTGTTTCTATGTTTCTCTATTGTGTAGAAAATGAGCTGTGGACCACTCATCTGAATGCACTCATGACTCCATTCTATGATCACCAAAATTACTATCTGCTTCTCTGAACTGCCTTGTGAAAGTCTAACACTGTAAGATCGTACTTGATAATTTAGCTAGTGATGTTGGCCATAGAACGACCTTTCAAATGACGCCCACCCGACAAAGAATATGATTTATAATGAAAGGTTTTTGGATTGCGTAAACAACAACAGTAATTGTGTGATGGCAGGGCTGTGTTCCAAACAAAACAACTTTGTAGATAAAGGACTATGCCCTCTTCTGAAGGAGGTTGTTGGGGAGATTCATCACATTTTCTCTCTGATGTCTTTTCTTTCCAGGGCCGTGGTGGACAGCCTGGTCTTTTTGGTATACCTGGAATCCCGGTAAGAGAAGACTAGTCATTCTCATGTGAATATTACCTGACAGACAATAGCTGTACTGTAGCTATAGTTAACAATCATCTCTCCTCGCTGTGTGTTGTACGGTATGTATGCCAGACGTGTTTGTGTCTATGTCTGTGTGTTGTACGGTGTGTATGCCAGACGTGTTTGTGTCTATGTCTGTGTGTTGTACGGTATGTATGCCAGACGTGTTTGTGTCTATGTCTGTGTGTTGTACGGTGTGTATGCCAGACGTGTTTGTGTCTATGTCTGTGTGTTGTACGGTATGTATGCCAGACGTGTTTGTGTCTATGTCTGTGTGTTGTACGGTATGTATGCCAGACGTGTTTGTGTCTATGTCTGTGTGTTGTACGGTGTGTATGCCAGACGTGTCTGTGTGTTGTACGGTGTGTATGCCAGACGTGTTTGTGTCTATGTCTGTGTGTTGTACGGTGTGTATGCCAGACGTGTCTGTGTCTATGTCTGTGTGTTGTACGGTATGTATGCCAGACGTGTTTGTGTGTTGTACGGTGTGTATGCCAGACGTGTTTGTGTCTATGTCTGTGTGTTGTACGGTGTGTATGCCAGACGTGTTTGTGTCTATGTCTGTGTGTTATACGGTGTGTATGCCAGACGTGTTTGTGTCTATGTCTGTGTGTTGTACGGTATGTATGCCAGACGTGTTTGTGTCTATGTCTGTGTGTTGTACGGTGTGTATGCCAGACGTGTTTGTGTCTATGTCTGTGTGTTATACGGTATGTATGCCAGACGTGTTTGTGTCTATGTCTGTGTGTTGTACGGTATGTATGCCAGACGTGTTTGTGTGTTGTACGGTGTGTATGCCAGACGTGTTTGTGTCTATGTCTGTGTGTTGTACGGTATGTATGCCAGACGTGTCTGTGTGTTGTACGGTGTGTATGCCAGACGTGTCTCTGTGTTGTACGGTGTGTATGCCAGACGTGTTTGTGTGTTGTACGGTATGTATGCCAGACGTGTTTGTGTCTGTCTGTGTGTTGTACGGTATGTATGCCAGACGTGTCTGTGTGTTGTACGGTATGTATGCCAGACGTGTTTGTGTCTGTCTGTGTGTTGTACGGTATGTATGCCAGACGTGTCTGTGTGTTGTACGGTATGTATGCCAGACGTGTTTGTGTCTATGTCTGTGTGTTGTACGGTGTGTATGCCAGACGTGTTTGTGTGTTGTACGGTATGTATGCCAGACGTGTTTGTGTCTATGTCTGTGTGTTATACGGTGTGTATGCCAGACGTGTTTGTGTCTATGTCTGTGTGTTGTACGGTGTGTATGCCAGACGTGTCTGTGTGTTGTACGGTGTGTATGCCAGACGTGTTTGTGTCTATGTCTGTGTGTTGTACGGTATGTATGCCAGACGTGTTTGTGTCTATGTCTGTGTGTTGTACGGTATGTATGCCAGACGTGTTTGTGTCTATGTCTGTGTGTTGTACGGTGTGTATGCCAGACGTGTTTGTGTCTATGTCTGTGTGTTGTACGGTATGTATGCCAGACGTGTTTGTGTCTATGTCTGTGTGTTGTACGGTATGTATGCCAGACGTGTTTGTGTCTATGTCTGTGTGTTGTACGGTGTGTATGCCAGACGTGTTTGTGTCTATGTCTGTGTGTTGTACGGTATGTATGCCAGACGTGTTTGTGTCTATGTCTGTGTGTTGTACGGTGTGTATGCCAGACGTGTTTGTGTCTATGTCTGTGTGTTGTACGGTATGTATGCCAGACGTGTTTGTGTCTATGTCTGTGTGTTGTACGGTATGTATGCCAGACGTGTTTGTGTCTATGTCTGTGTGTTGTACGGTGTGTATGCCAGACGTGTTTGTGTGTATGTCTGTGTGTTGTACGGTGTGTATGCCAGACGTGTTTGTGTCTATGTCTGTGTGTTGTACGGTGTGTATGCCAGACGTGTTTGTGTCTATGTCTGTGTGTTGTACGGTGTGTATGCCAGACGTGTTTGTGTCTATGTCTGTGTGTTGTACGGTGTGTATGCCAGACGTGTTTGTGTCTATGTCTGTGTGTTGTACGGTGTGTATGCCAGACGTGTTTGTGTCTATGTCTGTGTGTTGTACGGTGTGTATGCCAGACGTGTTTGTGTCTATGTCTGTGTGTTGTACGGTGTGTATGCCAGACGTGTTTGTGTGTATGTCTGTGTGTTGTACGGTGTGTATGCCAGACGTGTTTGTGTCTATGTCTGTGTGTTGTACGGTGTGTATGCCAGACGTGTTTGTGTCTATGTCTGTGTGTTGTACGGTGTGTATGCCAGACGTGTTTGTGTCTATGTCTGTGTGTTGTACGGTGTGTATGCCAGACGTGTTTGTGTCTATGTCTGTGTGTTGTACGGTGTGTATGCCAGACGTGTCTGTGTGTTGTACGGTGTGTATGCCAGACGTGTCTGTGTGTTGTACGGTGTGTATGCCAGACGTGTTTGTGTCTGTCTGTGTGTTGTACGGTGTGTTGTACGGTATGTATGCCAGACGTGTTTGTGTCTGTCTGTGTGTTATGTTGCAGGGTTTTAGAGGCCACGTTGGGACTGAGGGAGCAGAAGGAAAGCCTGGTACACAGGTTCCCATTTTATAACTTTTAATATTTTAATGTCACTTACTTTGATTTTCAACTGACTCCTTAATTGTCTAGTGGACATTTCCAATATAGTTCATTGAATAGGTACTAGCTCAGCTAGTTCAACCAACCATTATTGATAAATAGCCTAAAAACTAAAATAAATGTGTGTAAAAGTTTCTGTTTTTTTTATACGTTCTGTGTATACAAATGAATGTATGACATGATAAAAGAGAATATGTGTAATGTGTGATTGACAGGGTGCTCCTGGCTCTGCTGGCATTCCTGCAACTAAAGGGGACAGAGTGAGTCATATTCCGGTAACCAACCAGCTCCAAACAAGAAGAGGTCAACAGTGAAAAGGATAAAAACACAAAAGGCTCAATCATCACTGAACTCTCATAAACCTGCGCAATAAAGAGAGGAAGTGTGAGTTGCTGGTTGGTTAGAAAAGGTATCAGATGATCCTAGACACAGATGTAATCGCCCGCCTGTGGGCTTGTGGTGGCTGGTGCTGTTACAGCTCTCTTCTTTATAGGAGCACGTAAATGTCAGACAAGGGGGTTCGTAGGTGGAGCCAGTCAGTGTCCTTGCAAGACACATTCAGCATTGCAGAACCAAGGATGCGCTGGGGGTCATCAACACTGCTTTGTAAAGTATTAATATGTGATGCTGCTAGGGCACATTGTATTAGGGTGTTGATATGTTGCTACAGGGATGTATATTCATTCAACAGTCAATGTGTCTTTACCTCCCTTGTCTCTGTCATAAATCCAGGGATTCTCAGGCCTGGGGGGAGAGCCAGGACAAGCAGGTCCCCCAGGCACTCCTTTATGTCCAACAAAAAATATCACCCACCTACAGGATCATTGTTGAATCTGCACATTCTGTCACCACCCTCAACTCTTACTCATTCTTACCTTCTACTTCTATCTATTTCGTGATTTTAACAGGGTCCTGCAGGAAAGTCCGGACAAGACGGCAGTCCTGGGACACCTAGTGATAAGGTGAGTACTGTAGGCCAAAAGCCTCTACCTCAGAAATAAATATGACCTACATTTCTCAACGTAAATTAGTCTCTCTCCAGTCTCTCTCTGTTCTCTAGGGCTTCACAGGGAAAGTTGGCATGCAGGGTCCCCAAGGGCCAGTGGGCATGCATGTAAGTGTTACTTGTCCACCCCCAAAAGGTGTTCGAGTGGGATTAACAGCCTATGTTTAAAGTCTTTAGAAATGTATTTCCATAATACCGCTGTGAGAGTTCATGCTCTGTACGTGTTACTGTCACCTTTTATTTTTCAAAACAACGTGTCAAAGAGATGTTTAAATCAATTATTATAATCTTAGTGTAGGGGTACCTACTGCTGCCAAAAAAACAACTTTGGGTGGACCGATTGTAACTGTGGAAACCCATTCCGTGTACAGGGCTACTCAGGAGCCAAGGGTTTAACTGGTCATTTTGGAGAGAGGGTAAGAACGCCGACAGTTCTACAGAATGCTTGCATTGGTATGTAATAATGGCTGTTCGTTTGCATGAATGCCACCTGTCTGTCTGTCTGTCTACCCCAAGGGAGAACCTAGTGTGAGAGGCACCGCCGGTATCCCTGGGAAGAGTGGACCACCGGTATCCCTGGGAAGAGTGGACTGCCGGTATCCCTGGGAAGAGTGGACCGCCGGTATCCCTGGGAAGAGTGGACCGCCGGTATCCCTGGGAAGAGTGGACTGCCGGTATCCCTCGGAAGAGTGGACTGCCGGTATCCCTGGGAAGAGTGGACCGCCGGTATCCCTGGGAAGAGTGGACCGCCGGTATCCCTGGGAAGAGTGGACTGCCGGTATCCCTCGGAAGAGTGGACTGCCGGTATCCCTGGGAAGAGTGGACCGCCGGTATCCCTGGGAAGAGTGGACCGCCGGTATCCCTGGGAAGAGTGGACCGCCGGTATCCCTGGGAAGAGTGGACCGCCGGTATCCCTGGGAAGAGTGGACCGCCGGTATCCCTGGGAAGAGTGGAACGCCGGCATCCCTGGGAAGAGTGGACCGCCGGTATCCCTGGGAAGAGTGGACCGCCGGTATCCCTGGGAAGAGTGGACCGCCGGTATCCCTGGGAAGAGTGGACCACCGGTATCCCTGGGAAGAGTGGAACGCCGGCATCCCTGGGAAGAGTGGAACGCCGGCATCCCTGGGAAGAGTGGACCGCCGGTATCCCTGGGAAGAGTGGACCGCCGGTATCCCTGGGGAGAGTGGACCGCCGGTATCCCTGGGAAGAGTGGAACGCCGGAAAGTACACTATACTGACATTCACATTGTGGAGAGAATAGTCTAAACTGATACTGGTGTAAATTGATACATAGGGGATGAATTTGAGCTGTCTTACAGGGATTGAAGGCACCTCATGGCGAGAGAGGGCCAAGTGGACCTCAGGTGAGGAAACGTTAGTCCTTCAAAGCTCTTCACTCATTTGATGTTTCAGACATACTGGCTGAGTTGTTCTTCTGTGTACACCACCTGCCTTAATTGTGAGTCAATTGTGATTGCTCTAGTTTTGTCTTCCTCAGGGCTGTCAAGGAGAGACTGGACCCAATGGCATACAGGGATCATCCGTGAGTAGCACTTTTAAATCAAGTCATTGTCCTCGGCAGGTAGCCTGGCGGTTAGAGCGTTGGGCCAGTAACTGAAAAGTCACTGGTTCGAAAACCTGAGCTAATAAGGTGAATAATCTTTCGATTTGCCCTTGAGCAAGGCACTTAACCCTAATTTCCTCCAGGGGCGCCATACCACTATGGCTGACCCTGTAAAACAGCACATCTCACTGCACAGATACGGTGTAGGTGCTCTTGGATGGCACCTTGAGAACTGTCAATTTGGTCATTCTAAAACCCCAAACAGCAAGCAATGCAGGTGTAGAAGCACGGTGGCTAGGAAAAACTCCCAAGAAAGGCCAAAACCTAGGAAAAACCTAGAGAGGAACCAGGCTATGAGAGGTGGCCAGTCCTCTTCTGGCTGTGCCGGGTGGAGATTATAAGAGAACATGGCCAACATCTTAAAATGATCATAAATTACCAGCATGGTCAAATAATAATAATCACAGTAGTTATTGAGGGTGGAACAAGTCAGCACCTCAGGAGTAAATGTCAGTTGGCTTTTCATAGCCGATCATTAAGAGTATCTCTACGACTCCTGCTGTCTCTAGAAAGTTGAAAACAGGAGGTCTGGGACAGGTAGCACATCCGGTGAACAGGTCAGGGTTCCATAGCCGCAGGCAGAACAGTTAAAACTGGAGCAGCAGCACGGCCAGGTGGACTGGGGACAGCAAGGAGTCATCATGCCAGGTAGTCCTGAGGCATGGTCCTAGGGTTCAGGTCCTCCGAGAGAGAGAAAGAGAGAATTAGAGAGAGCATACTTAAATTCACACAGGACACCGGATAAGACAGGAGAAATACTCCAGATATAACAGACTGACCCTAGCCCCCCGACACATAAACTACTGCAGCATAAATACTGGAGGCTGAGATAGGAGGGGTCAGGAGACACTATGGCCCCATCCGATGACACTCCCAGACAGGGCCAAACAGGCAGGATATAACCCCGCCCATTTTACCAAAGCACAGCCCCACACCACTAGAGGGATATCTTCAACCACCAACTTACCATCCTGAGACAAGGCAGAGTATAGCCCACAAAGATCTCCGCCACGGCACCACCCAAGGGGCGCCAGGCGGGGTTGATGGGGGAAGCTGGACCGCCAGGCTTGTCTGGATTGGAAGTAGGTTTGAAGTAGACTGGGAGGCATTAAAGACAAACCCCATATTGGTTTGGAAAACTGTTATTGCTCAGTACTCACAATGTCTATAATGGCTTTGTAGAATACTCTATCAACCTGTTATTGTTACAGGGTGTTCCAGGTCCTTTTGGATGGGCTGGGGCTGATGGACCACAAGGGTAGAAGGTATGATATAGGTATGATGTAACCACGTCGTTATCATGGTGATGATATCATGCTGGAGCTGGACAGTAACATGAAGTTTCCAATTTGTCTAGGGGGACAAAGGCCCTTATGGTGTGGTAGGGGATTCTGGAAACGCAGGCCTTAAGGTACGTATTGCCAGTACAGGTTTAAAATTGTAAAATGATGCTGTATTCATGTATGAATTACAGAAAGCTATTTAACACACATACTGTAGATTTGATTGAGTTATTGTTTTCTAATGACAGGGCGTGTCAGGAAGAAGAGGATTGAAGGGTGACATGGGAAAATCTGGACCAAAGGTAGTATATCCAAAATCCTATTGCAATTCATCTTGATAACATTACAAATCTAAACCTCATGCACAGCATCCTTAATTGCACATATACATGTATGTACATTTTCTGTGATAATGAAGTAGACATAACAATGTATTGAGTTGTTCAGGAGAACAGCTGTTACATGTTGCTCAGTAGTAAGTCTGTCAGTAAGACTGTCTGAATGTCTATGTTGTGTCCAGGGGCCAGAGGGTCTGCTGGGCAACAGAGGGCCCCAGGCGTCCCCTGGATTGGAGGTAAGAACACAGAGACAAGAGTACTGTATCTGAAATAAACAATACTTCTTTAGCTGTTGGTAGATGTTGGTTGATGTCTTTTGTACTCATCTCTACTTTCAGGGTGTGTCTGGTGAGGCTGGGCTTCAGGGAGCAGTTGGCCTACCAGGACCTCTGGTTAGTGCTACAATAATCTCACGTCAGATACAAAATACACACATTAATTTTCAGATATGGTCACCAGAAATAAATGTCTACCGCGTTTTTGGACATGTCAGCATGACCTTTTTCTTTCTCTTCAGGGACCAAAAGGTCGACCAGGCCCTGAGGGGAGACAAGGCCAGAAAGGTCAAAAGGTCAGGTCAAGCTTCACCATTCATCTGTTTTTACATCTACTTCTGTAACACTATTTATCCTACTCTGACATCCTACCTGTATCACATCCACCTCATCTACATTTACTGTAGCTATGTGATGGTGGATTGCTCGCTTTTCTTTTTTCAGGGCAATGATGGTCGAAGTGGGAATCCAGGAAAGACGGGACACATCGTGAGGAGGGTCAGAATGAAGCCATGCCTTTTTCACATATTACAATTTCTCATTTCAATGTATATGGGTCTTGATTCTTGATTCTAAAATCTGTTTATGTTACCATGTAAGGGGAAAATAGGGAAATCTGGAAGCAGAGGCTGAAGAGGAGGGAGAGGAGAAAAGGTCATCACTATTGACTGAGAGACATTCGGGCCTGATTATGCACTAGCCATACCATACAGTATCATGTGTCTTTAACCTTTAAAACACTGCTAATGGTTTGCAGCGGTGAGATCTTGTGTAAAGGTCAACAGGGTATAACATTTTTCTATAGATTGAACCTTTTCTTTGAATTACAGGGAAAGAGGGGAGATTTTAGTTCAACCAGACCTCCAGGAAGACAAGGGCCTTACGTAAGTTCTTTTTAGTAACCATATCATTTGATCTGTTTTGTAAATGCCAGGTGGTTAGCTGTACAACTCAATCACTGTGTCCCCGAAACACAGGACATAACTACCCTTGTTTCTATATATATATGTCTTTCTCTGTTTCTCTAAGGGGACACGTGGCATACAAGGAGAGAAGGGTGAAATGGGTGAACCAGGAGTCGAGGTAAATATGAAGCATCAACAGGGTGACCATATGATTCAAGAAGTACAGCACTTTGAACTATACGTTCCTAGAAGCTCATTCTATGTCATACTGATGTCTTTCCCCTGAACTTGCAGGGAGAGAAGGAAGAGATGGGACGGACAGACCCTCCTGCTGTTCAGGGGCTGTAGGTACTCTCATTTATCCCAAGAAGCGTATTACACATGAGTCCGATGTACTGTGCATGAATTTATTTATTTAGAGTCACTACAGATACATTTTGCCTCCATCATTCCCATGTTCATATCCCTATACATTTCCTGTATTTAATGATGGACACAGCTCCATGATGTGTCTGTGTGTCTGTTTCAGGGGACACAAGGCCCTTTGGGAGAGCCAGGGAGCGATGACATTAAAGGAGAACAGGTGAGATGTACTATCTAGTATCTGTCTATTTGGTCTTACTCTGAAAGCTTGACTCAGTGTTTTCTGTTAAGTACGCAACATTATTCGTGGCATTGCTATTGAGTTGTATTGACTGTGATTTGTCTTCTGTCTTTGTAGGGAGACATTGGTCCTCATGGGGGGTGGGGGACCCCAGGTCTAACTGGACTTCCTGTGACTTTCAGTGATATGCTATTGCTATTTCCTTGACTTTTCTGAAAATAAAGTAGGATTTTTATTACAGAGAATAATTCAATTCTAACGTGATTCCTTTTCTCTGTCTATAGGGTTTGTTTGGAGAAATGGTATATTACTCTAAATACAAATACCTGCATGTGTTCCGTCTTTTTTAATGCATACCTTGATGTGTTCTGTACATTTATTATGTGGAGATTGGTGGATTGACTGAGGGCACAGACTAAATGGACTATTCACCAGAATATCAGGGTCTAAAAGGATTTGCCGGAAAATCAGGTCCTGTTGGAGTGAGAGGCCTGCCTGTGAGTATGACCTTCCTCGCGTCACCCCACATTACCAGCTGCGTTACCTCTATTTAATGAAATAAAAAGGATTCCTGACCCAATCTACATTTTAGTCATTTAGTAAACATGCATATCCAGAGCGACGTACAATTAGTGCATTCATCTTGAGATAGCTACATGTAGGTGGGACATATCTCAGTCATAGTAAGGTTCAGAGAGGGGCAGGGACTCTGCAGGGACTCTGCTGTCCTAGGCATCAGGGTAAGCTGGCTCCGCCATTGGGGTGCCAGGACAGAGAAGAACACTGACTGGGCTGACCGGGAGCTGACCTCTTGTGGCAGAACGAAGTGCTCGGGTGTGTTGGGATGTAGGGTTTGAGCATAGCCTGAAGGTAGGAAGCATCCCGGGCAGTGAGTTTAACTTTCATATTGTGCTTGTTTTTCCTTTTATATATCAGGACCTCCTGGAACCTCTCTGAACCTTACTCTGAACCTTACTCTGAACCTTACCTTACTCTGAACCTTACTCTGAACCTTACTCTGAACCTTACTCTGAACCTTACTCTGAACCCTACCTTACTCTGAACCTTACTCTGAACCTTACTCTGAACCTTACTCTGAACCTTACTCTGAACCTTACTCTGAACCTTACCTTACTCTGGCACAGATCAAGGCAAGTTGTTGGTAATCTGTCAAAGCAAACCCCCCTGACCAGGACCCCAACTACCTCCTGATCCAGACTCTCCTGGACCCTTTGCACCAGGACCTGTGCTTGTTCATAGATCCACCAGATGGCACTAAAGAACACCCGGCTACCACCTGCTTGGCGCTGTGGCTGTCCCAGCCGAACTTCACGAACGGTATGGGCTTCTTCCACAGGAAGCAATGTTCCCTCTCAGCTGCATGCGTGCGGGGGCTCGCAGTAGCCCGACTTTCTAGAGTTTTACCCCTTAGTTAACACTATCAACGTTTCTCTTTACTGTGAGAATTGTGATCAAATCAATGCAATATTAGCCACTTTCAATGCAACATACCGAAAAAAACTAACCATACAAGAGATGTTGTTGTAGGCACAATACATTGGAGTAGAATTCTATTGCGCAGGAATCCGCCCGTACTCTACACAGACTCGTGCGGCATTAACAGTCAGAGCTGCAGTAGGCCTATAGCAAATTGACCATTGCCATATATGGATATGTGACATTTACTTTGAACTGGACTGTGTTTTCAGCTGTGGTCGTGAGTAGATGAGCTTGTTTTGACATGTAGCAACATGTCCACATTTTATTCATATCCTTTGCTAGTTAGTAAATAATTAGTCCCAGTTATAGATCATTTGTAGTCAGTAATAGGGGAGTGATTGCTTCCTACAAGAGCACAAAACATGTACATTTAAAAGCAAGTCAGGTAAAGATATTTTATTTTGTCTTAAAGGGGCAGTGTTGTATTTTGAGACACGCTTGAATAAGCGAAAGTAGCCAATAGGCAGAGGGCGCATCATTTGTCTGATTCTCTGTAATAATGGTATGGGAATAACAATGCATTTTATTTTGTAAAGTGGTTTCTTGCATCAAACAACACAACAACAAGTTCAGTCACTTCCGTGTCTGAAGGTCAAGTGGATAAACAGGTTAATGTCAGGCCCTGCATGTTTTTTCAAAAGTCTCATGGAATATAGGCCTACTGTACATTGAACACCACACATTGGTTGCTACTGTAGCCTGAATGATAGAACAGCTACAGTTGAAGTCGGAAGTTTACATACACCTTAACCAAATACATTTAAACTCTGTTTTTCACAATTCTTGACATTTAATCCTTTCCTGTTTTAGGTCAGTTAGGATCACCACTTTATTTTAAGAAGGGGAAATGTCAGAATAATATTAGAGAATTATTTATTAAACCTTTTATTTAGTTTACATACACTCAAATAGTATTTGGTAGCATTGCCTTTAAATGGTTTAACTTGGGTCAAATGTTTAGCCTTCCACAAGCTTCCCACAATAGGTTGGGTGAATTTTGTCCCATTCCTCCTGGCAGAGCTGGTGTAACTGAGTCAGGTTTGTAGACCTCCTTGCTCACACACACTTTTTCAGTTCTGCCCACATATGTTCTATATGATTGAGGTCAGGGCTTTGTGATGGCCACTCCAATACCTTGACTTTGTTGTCCTTAAAACTTCTTGGCGCACCCATCCCGTTAGCGGGATCATTTTCATCAACATCCGCTGAATTGCAGAGCGCCAATTTCAAATTAAATTACTAAAAATATTTCATTTTTATGAAATCACAAGTGCAATATAGTAAAACACAGCGTAGCTAGTTGTTAATCCACCTGGCGTGTAAGATTTCAAAAAAGCTTTACAGCTAAAGCAAACCAAGCGTTTATGTAAGGACATCTCTCTCAGCAGACAAAACATTACAAACTGCTAGCAGCAAAGTAGATTGGTCACGAAAGTCAGAAAAGCAATAAAATGAATCGCTTACCTTTGATGATCTTCGGATGTTTGCAATCACGAGACTCCCAGTTACACAATAAATGTTCCTTTTGTTCCAGAAAGATTATTTTTATATCCAAAATACCTCCATTTGGTTGGTGCGTTTTGTTCAGAAATCCACAGGCTCAAGCGGTCACGACGGGGCAGACGAAAATACATTTTTTCAATAGAAGAGAAAGAGAGAAAATGTCTGCTCCAAGCTGTTGCGCATGCACAACTCTGCTGGCACCCAGCCATCCACTGACGTGATCGTCCTTGCTCATTTTTCAGAATAAAAGGCTGAAACTATGTCTAAAGACTGTTCACACCATGTGGAAGCCATTGGGAAAGGAATCTGGTTGATATCCCTTTAAATGGAGGGAAGGCATGCAATGGAACAGGGAGCTTTCAAAATAAGAGGCACTTCCGAGTTGGATTTTCCTCAGGTTTTCGCTTGCAATATCAGTTCTGGTATACTCACAGACAATATTTTGACAGTTTTGTAAACTTTAGAGTGTTTTCTATCCTAATCTGACAATCATATGCATATTCTAGCATCTGTGCCTGAGAAATAGGCAGTTTAATTTGGGTACGTTTTTCATCCAAACATCAAAATACTGCCCCCTACACTCAACAGGTTAAACCATTTTGCCACAAATTTGGAAGTATGCTTTGCATTGTCCATTTGGAAGACCCATTTGCGACCAAGCTTTAACTTCCTGACTGATGTCTTGAGATGAACACGTCTCCTTCCTGACCGGTATGATGGCTGCGTGGTCCCATGGTGTTTATACTTGCATACTATTGTTTGTACAGATGAACGTGGTACCTTCAGGCATTTGGAAATTGCTCCCAATGATGAACCAGACTTGTGGAGGTTTATAATTTCTTTGAGCTGATTTCTTTTGATTTTCCCATGATGTCAAGCAAAGAGGCAGTGAAGTGAAGTAATCTGTCTGTAAACAATTGTTGGAAAAATTACTTGTGTCATACACAAAGTAGATGTCCTAACCGACTTGCTAAAACTATAGTTTGTTAACAAGACATTTATGGAGTGGTTTAAAAACGAGTTTTACTTACTCCAACATAAGTGTATGTACACTTCCAACTTCAACTGTATGTTATGGAATGCATTTTATCCATTGTTTTTAATGGTAGGCCTACATTATGATCAAATAGCCACATTAGCCTACTTGGCCACTGTTCAAACTGTAACATAAAGCAGCTACAGCCAGCCTCAGTGTTCACAGTAAATGCGCCCTGAAAGTTGCACAACATTTTCACAACGTTCAAGTTTGCGTGTGCTCAGCAGACCTGAAATGTGCTTGGTGTCGAAAAAAAAAACCAGAGGTAACATTGACAGGAACTATATTGATGCTAAATGACTTAAATGTAAAATGTAAATGTAATTATTTTCATCACAATGTGACACCTTCTCCATTATATTCTAACAGCATTTTAAATGTACAATATGTTTATTAGATTTGTGTGGGAGCAGTTGTACTCTACAGCAGCAGAGAGATTGAACCCTGATCAGTTTTTGACGTGAAGGTTGTTCCATGTTCCAGGGATGTGTTACATTGATCCTAACCAGGGCAGCCCAGCTGATGCCATTCTGGTCTACTGTGACTTCACTGCAGCACCAAAGAGCTGTCTGTCTCCTCTCCAGCCTCAGGTACTTCCACATACACCTCTGGCTCTGGGACCCTCTGAACTATAGATCTGTTTTTCATGTGGTAATAACATATGCTATGTGTGTTTGAAATTCGTTCAAACCTCAGGTGCCAATGAAGGCTTGGCTGAAGGATTCTAGGACAAATATCTCATTTCATTGGTTGAGTTCAATGGAAAGAGGCCTTCAAGTGAGGCTCAAATCCAACCTTGATTCTGTCTTGCTCTCGTGTCCTTAGTTTGATTTGATGCTTTGAAACCACACCTTCCATTTCCTCTCCCAGTTTGAGTATTCAGGACCGGATGTAGTGCAGATGAGGTTCCTTAGGTTAAACAGCAGGCTCACCAGTCAGAACATTACCTACTCCTGCCAGCCTGGGACAGACAGTGATCAGGGGAAAGAGAGTTGAAGTTCCTGGCAGACACACGAAGACAAAGTTACCTGGGGACATTACGAGAGTGTGTGGTATGTTTTCAGACTATAATGATGACCATGTACTGTATTAGATGATGATGATGGTGATCAATCAATCAAATTGTATTGGTCACATACACATAATTAGCAGATGTTATTGCGGGTGTAGCAAAATGATGATGAAGAGGAGGGGGCTGTTGAGGGATGGTGAAGAGAGAGTCACTTCAGTGCTTGTAATTTACTTTGTGTTTCCTTCTTGGCAGTCCTCTGAGGAGCTGGATTCCGGAGACCGTCGTGAGTCAGGGTTCCAGTTTGAGAGCGAGGACCTCGATTTGCTTCCACTGAGAGATCTGGCAGTGTTAGGAAGCAGTGACCTCACACAGGAGTTTGGATTCACTGTCGGGTCTGTGTTCTTCAGCTAAAGGAAAGAGAGACACTCTCTCTAAGGACTGATAAGAGCAGAGACAACAATGAGACAATCACCAGACAACCTCCAGCTAGTGGGGAAATGACTCAGAGATACTGGAAAGAGACAGAGAAAGGCATCAGCATTTCTCCACTTCTCATGACAGAATTGTTTATTGACAAAGTAGAAGTACCAACCAACAGGACAAAGTGTCTGTTTTCTCTCTCCAAAGGTTAACCAGTTAACAAACATGAACTGGTTGGTCTGTGGCCAGGGATATTCTTGAGAGAAGGTATCTTTGTATTTTGTGTACACTGATTTCATTTGTGATATTGAAACATGCTTATTCATGTAATTGGTTTAAATGATGGTGGTTTCCTTAAATGTTTTTGGTGCTATAATTCTGTTTTTTTTTTTACAAACATTCCCATACTTAATTCAGGTATGTTATTGACCAAGAGCACTGGTTTACACAACCTTCACTGCCGCAACTTAACAATGTGTCCCAAATCTGTGCTCACTCTACCCTTACATCCCAAGTTAGAAACTAAGGAACATATCAATATTGATCCCTTGGTCAAAAAGTAGGAAGACTAATACAATGAGGACTATTAGGAGCTATGACAATTAATTAATTGTATTTGGTGATAACATTTTATGCATTATTGCAGCACCTGATAGATGCAGTAGCCTAACTACCATTGGTGAAATTGTAATGTTCTGATGTCTGTTGATACAGAGGAACAATGCGGTACTATAAAACATGTTGTCAAAGGTGATGTATATAGGTCATTCAATAAGACCAACGTTGACGTTTTCTGTAGATCCGTTGTGTCTCCTGTGTTTTTACCTCACTGCACCTTATTGTGATGTCCCTGCTAGAGGTTTATCTTTGTCCCTCCTCAATTTACCACATGATGTTACACCCTGACCTGGCTTTATTCTACCATGAACCCCAACCTGAGAAGCTCTGACAAGGGAAAAATGACTCCCCAGTTCTGTGAAAAACAGTTCTGATTCGAATATATATATAAAATCCATATGCTCTCGTGTTTTGTAATATGCACACGAGATACCAGTAATTGTTTGGGGTTCAACTGAAATATATGAATAAATTAAAGTATTGTACTAATTTATTCATAATTCATTGGTATTGCCCCTCCACAAAAAGCACCCAAACAAGTGGAAAATATAAGCCATTTTAATTAAAACTCAAAGCACTTAAAAAGCGATGTGATTTGACTACATTAGATTAATGAACATTAACTACCGATGAAGAAGCTATGATGTTTCATGAAAATAATCGGGCGAAGTGTTGACATGAGAGAAAGGCGATAACTACAGTGTATAGCCCTCAGACATTGTTGCCCCTGCTCTGATCGCTCAGATGACTTTTTCCTGACACTGAGCATAGACATTTCTGCTGCTGTTGAGTAGAGGACCATTCTCTTCAAGGTAGGCAATCATTTTAAACAAACACTTGCGTTTATCCTGTAAGACATGCTCCTCGTTTATAGCGAATTGACTGTACTCGTGTAACGGCTTGGTTTTAGTCTGTAGGCCTCGTAAATGCCTCGGTCTCTAGTCGCCCTGTGAATCGGTCAAGCCTCGCTCAAGACCCAGGACATTGGAATTGGGAGCTCCGAAGAGCACAAGAGACGATACATTGTAGTTTAAAATGTAAAGGTATTTCTAAATTCAACGTCTGTAGTTTTAGCCTGGGTTTTATTGGCAGACAGTAAATTATTATGTAGGTTTGGCGCTGCTGTTTCACATCGTAATTAACAGCTGTTGCGCCAGGACTCCTGAGGTGAATAGCCTCCAGGCTTCCTCGTCAGATGGCATACAGTATTACACAACTAAAGTCATGTATTTCCTTTCTAAACTCATTTTACTTGTTTAGGAAAAAATGTAAGAAATATTTTTAATAGTGAGGACAAGTGGCTGACAGGCTGCAGTAGGTGTGTAAAGTAAAATGACTTTAGTGACAGCAGCAAAATGTAAACGAAACTGCATTGCCTTGTTTTCAGATTTGATTTCTCTATTGAAACAAAGTGATCCGTGTGTATATATATATATATATATATATATATATATATATATATATATATATATATATATGTGTGTATGTATGCATGTGTCCTCAATATTAAAAGTAGCTTAATCTGTTTTGATTTAATAAACCACATCTCTCTACAGTTGAGTTTGTATCAGAGAAGATAATGTGTCACCTATATATTGCATCTGCTGTCATTTCTAATTGGCAGCCCACTTTCTCCCTCTAGCACTGTGCCTATGACTTCACCGTGGGGTGGGCTGGAGACATGAACCCACCATCAAGGACGGACTTTGTGTCTTTAACCCTCACTGGACAAGGAAGTGGCATCTATAATAACAGTAATCAGTGGAGAAGACAGTCCTGCTGGAGGGTGAGTGATGGCTGAAAGAAGTCAACCAACTTACTTATCTCACACACTGATCCGATGACTTATTATGTGCTATTTACAGTTTATTTATATGCTGTAAGGCATATCGCTCTGAATGTTTTGTACATCAAATGTAGCATGACATTTTAATGGTTTACTGACTTGAATAAAAAAATGTCTCAAAGTCATAATTGTGATCATAACCATAATATCTTGTGATAGCCACTCAGAAAGGACATGACTGGTGCTCAGACCTGTCACTGTTAGTCAGTAGAGGTATGACCGTTGTTTATCAGAAGAATACGACGCTGCAGTGCTTCTGTATAGTAGCAGCATGTTACTATAGTGACGCAGTTGATCAGACATGTAGCACAGTGTGTGACATTCAGTGATCTTGTCTCTCCTGACGGACAAGCCAGCGCAGTCAATTTACAAATGAGTTTTTATCTAATTCACCCTGTGCTTATGGCTTTGTCATTTTCTCTCTCACCCAAATTGCACCCATATATCCACAGAAATGGAAACTGTTATCCAGATTGCAGCGCAACCTAATCCTCTTCACCGTGGCTCTCATGTTAGTTTGTGGGATTGCTACTAACCCCAGTGTCACAGAACATTTCCGAGGTAAGTCCAGCAAAACAATGGAATTGTTATAATGTATGGTGGTGACTGTTCCAGAGGCACCAGAGACTGAGCATTCTCCCCTCTGCTTCCTCCCCAGGCTTGGCTGTTGTTGCGAAGGAGGAAGGTGACCATGCTCTGAAACCTGTCATCCATGAGGTCCAACCTGAGTTGGACAAACTGAACCGACAGTTAGTACCAGAGTCACCTTCAGAGGTTGGTACATTCCACTCCTCTGCTTTACTACTAAAGCCAACCTTTGACTATGACAAAATATGTGGATTGACACATCCAGTAAACTGGGTTTCTGAAGTAAAGCTTTTCCCTCCCTTTACCATGTCTCTTCCTTCAGAAGCAGAAGAGGGCAGCCCACAAGCGGGGGCCACCCGGCCTGCAGAACCGACTGCAAAAGAAAGGGAACTTGTCAAATACCCAGGTGGAGAAAGAGGAGGGAATGAAGCCACTTGTTAAGTAAGACTAGCCTCTAATCAGTGGAGAGAACTGATGGACTGATTGATAACAACATACTGATACACCTTTATTGCATGGGTTAGAGAAGTGGATTGTGATGCATAATCTGAATAAAATATACAACTCGATTCCAAGCAAATATAAACATGTTTTCTTGTCTTCTCATCTTGACTGGCCCCTATGTGTGTTTAGCTGGCGTGTGGCCATGATTGACCAAGCCACTGAAAGAAGAACTGCCAAGGAAGAAGCGAACAAGGTGGATGTCCCAGAGGTTGAGCAAGAGGGCCATTCACACAAGGAGCCAGGTCTTTGCCATGTTTATGCCTCTACTGTCTCTCTCTGTCTCTCTCTGCTCAAACCCTCCATAGCACCCCTTCATGACCATGAACAACAGCTGAGTTTATTAACCACACGTTGAGTTTGATGTGTGCATGGCCTGAAAGAGACTTAAATAGAAGTTGTGAGTTCATCATTCTGGAACGGACTTGGATGGTGGCCTATTATCTTGGCACGTGTGTGTTTCAGAAGTCGATAGGCTTGAGGCAGTACGTGATGCTTTCAGACATGCATGGAAGGGCTACAAAGAGTTTGCCTGGGGGAAAGATGAGCTGAGGCCCATGTCTAAGTCCTATGGAGAGTGGTTTGGCCTAGGCTTGACCCTAATTGATGCACTGGATACAATGTGGATCCTCAACCTCAAAAAAGGTACCTACAGTACATTCATGATCCTGCTTTTCTATATACCTTCTGTATCAGAGTTTTCATGGAGTTAGACCATTAAAGTTTCTTGCCCTCTTTTGACAGAGTTTGAGGAGGCTAAGACCTGGGTGTCCACAGAGCTGTTCTTTGATAAAGACGTGGACGTGAACCTGTTTGAGAGCACCATCCGTATCCTGGGCGGCTTGCTAAGCACTTACCATTTGACTGGAGACACTCTGTTCCTGGACAAGGCTGTGAGTCACGTACAGGGAGACCTATAGAGAGCTGGCACTTAGTGTTTCTGCTGCTGGGCCTCTGGCACTTCTTCCTCCAGTCCCTCTGCCTCTCAAAGACCCTTTCATGGGCTGCTGCTAATTTTGCTGTTGGTCATATGAATTAAGTCCTGAAATTCTCTTTGGGAGATGGGGGTCTGGTTAAGGAAACCAAATTGATGGGCATTTCTGTTTTTTTATTTTATTTTTATGACTTTGCAGAAAGATATAGGAACGAGGTTAATGCCTGCCTTCAACACCCCATCCAAGATCCCCTACTCAGATGTGAACATTGGGAAGGGTACGGCCCACCCCCCTCGATGGACGTCGGACAGCACTGTTGCGGAGGTCACCAGCATCCAGCTGGAATTTAGGGAGCTGAGTCGCCTCACTCAGGACACACGCTACCAGGTAAACCAAGCCACAACAGAGTATCAGGATCTGTTGGTAATGTTCATACCAACACTCAAAAGCAATGTTCCAATGACAGGACTCGATTTGACGTCAGGTTTGATTTATACAGCACTCTATCAATCATCTCTGACGACATTTAACTGACTTTCTCCATCCCCTTCTTCTACAGGCTGCAGTGGATGAGGTCATGCAGAAAGTCCACAAGCTGGAGGGGAAGCAGGATGGCCTCGTCCCCATGTTCATCAACACCAACAGTGGCCAGTTCACCCATTTGGGGATGTTCACGCTGGGTGCACGGGCAGACAGCTACTATGAATACCTCCTCAAACAGTGGATCCAGGGAGGCAAGAAGGAGACGGCGTGAGTAAAACTCTTTTCTAAACACTTTCCGGTCTACTTTTCTCAAGCCTGTATATGAGGTTTAGGCTGACGCTAAGTCAGGTCTAGCCACTCAGGTCCTGCTGATCTTGTCTAGGCTCCCTGATAAGTACTGGGGGCAGGCAGCGGAGTTTTCCCTGCTCTAGCTTGCTGTCATGTTTGACAGTCTCATAGCTTGATCTCCTCAGAGCTGTCCCTCCCCTAATGTAACTGAGATGACTTAAACAGCCCAAGTCTCTCTGTTACCTGTAGTGCTGGACAAGCTGTGTGGATGTGAAGGAACAGCTGTATGTCGTATCAGGCTGTGCATAAGACTGAACATTTCATGACTCTGTCTGGTGATATTTGCTCAACTTCATGCACAACTAGGTCTTCAGAGCTGCCTTTATAAAACATTTACCCTAAGTTGGAACAGCTCTCTCAGACCCAGCACAGCTTGAGGACAGATTTGAGTTATTGTACTATGCTTTAAAAGTAGTTCCTTGTATTTTATTTTTTTCTTGGCTCAGTGCTATATCAGTTGGTGTTGTGGATTCTATGGGACACATTTAAAATAACAGAAAATTACGCAAGTACCATTAAGCTGACTGCTTCTCAGTATTTGTGTAGTTATAGACTATATTCGGTGTATGCACCAATTTGTAAGTCGCTCTGGATAAGAGCGTCTGCTAAATGACTTAAATGTAAATGTAATGTAATATTCCTTTAAGTCAAAGCAGTGTTGTGCTTATACAGAGCAGTACAAATAAACAGATGTGCTTGGCTGTAAAGCTGTGGCTGTTTTGGGTGTTCCTCGGGTTGTGCTCCAGAGTGCTTGGCTATAAAGCTGTGACTGTGTTCCTCAGGTTGCTGGAGGATTACCTGCAGGCCCTGGAGGGAGTGAAGAAGAACCTGCTGAAGAAGTCCTCTCCGAACAGGCTGACCTTCGTTGGGGAGCTTTCCCATGGCAGGTTCAGCCCCAAAATGGTTAGGATACTGACTATGCACACTAGATGAGTGTGTGTTGAAAAAGCTGCTGTTTTCTCTAGATTGTGTAACATGGACATGGACTTTCTCCACTGAACCCCCCTCCCCCATGTCAGGACCACCTGGTGTGTTTCCTCCCTGGGACCCTGGCTCTAGGGGCCCACCACGGCCTGCCAGCAGAACACATGGAGCTGGCCAAGCAGCTGATGGAGACCTGCTACCAGATGTATGCCCAGATGGAGACTGGCCTGAGCCCTGAGATTGTCCACTTTAACATGCACGAGGGCAGCATCGGAGATGTAGATGTGAAGGTAGGGGTGTGCTCTGAACAACACTCACAGCAGAGATATGGTTATGATCAACACCCAACTGAAGTGCTATTTGGTTCCTGACAATTTCTTTCACTGTTGTGAAGTGTCTATTTTTGTTGATGCAATTAATATTATTGTTTCTCGTGTGTGTGTCATTACTTCAGCTTGCAGACAGACACAACCTCCTGCGCCCTGAGACGGTGGAGAGTTTGTTCTATCTGTACAGGTTCACTAAAGACAGGAAGTACAGGGACTGGGGCTGGGAGATCCTCCAGAACTTCAACAAGTATACCAAGGTGAGCGAGCACAGTCACTAACCAGCCTAGACTACTGTAAATACTGTAAGTAAATGAACCCGCCTGGTCCCAGATCTGTTTGGCATGACGATAGGAGTCATCTGGAACCAGGCTACTGAGAAATGCATTGTTAAAGTGAGTGATGAATCCTTATGTGTTAATTGAGTTAGTATTCCACAGACGTTACGCATCCTTCTTATAATAACGTGTGATAACAACATGTGATAACGTAATAACATGCGTGTCTCACCAGGTTTCTACTGGTGGCTACACGTCCATCAACAACGTCCGGGACCCAGAGTACCCCAGCCCCCGGGACAAGATGGAGAGTTTCTTCCTGGGGGAGACTCTCAAATACTTCTACCTGCTGTTCTCCGATGACCCGGAGCTGCTCAGTCTGGACAAGTATGTGTTCAACACAGAGGCTCACCCCCTGCCCATCTGGCCCACTGCACAGTGAGAGATACACAGGGCAAGTCAACATGAAGCACATATACAGTAATACATCACAGCTCAGGGCTTGGCTAACACCAATATATCTAGTTATTCCTTATTGCATATCTCAGTGACTCAAATTTGGGTTGGTTTACCCTCTCCTAAATCGAAAACTCTGGGGAAAAAAATGCCTATTTTTAAAAGCCATTATTTGTTTAAAAAGTGATTGTTATAGCCATGATGGGGAGGGGTTGCAGCAGTGCTGGGGTGAGATTGAAGCGTAGTAGCTTTGATATACAGTGGGGCTCCACGCAAGATCTCACCCTGTGGGGTCAAAATGATCACAAGAACGGTGAGCAAAAATCCCAGAACCACACGGGGGGACCTAGTGAATCACCTGCAGAGAGCTGGGACCAAAGTAACAAAGCCGACCATCAGCAAGGGCATTGAAGATGAAACGTGGCTGGGTCTTTCAGCATGACAATGATCCCAAACACACCGCCCGGGCAATGAAGGAGTGGCTTCGTAAGAAGCATTTCAAGGTCCTGGAGTGGCCTAGCCAGTCTCCAGATCTCAACGCCATAGAAAATCTTTGGAGGGAGTTGAAAGTCCGTGTTGCCCAGCAACAGCCCCAAAACATCACTGCTCTAGAGGAGATCTGCATGGAGGAATGGGCCAAAATACCAGCAACAGTGTGTGAAACCTTGTGAAGACTTACAGAAAACGTTTGACCTCTGTCATTGCCAACAAAGAGTATATTATTTCCTTATTAGGGTCCTTATTTTCCACCATAATTTGCAAATTAATTAATTAAAAATCCTACAATGTGATTTTCTGGATTTTTTTTTCTCATTTTGTCTGTCATAGTTGAAATGTACCTATGATGAAAATTACAGGCCTCTCATCTTTTTAAGTGGGAGAACTTGCACAATTAGTGGCTGACTAAATACTTTTTTGCCCCACTGTATATTTGGTTATCTTTGTCTGTTCTCGCCACATTGCTGCTGAGAGGGCCTGTCTATCCTCTGATGACAGTTGTTTACTCAGAAGGAAGAGTGGAAAACATGACAGGCAGCCAAGCTATGTCCTTGGATCATCATGGTTATTTTGTACACCAACACTAGAGAAAGATATGAGCGTGACTGGACTCCAAGATGTGCCTAGATTGGAGGCAGCAGCAGCCTGAGAGGAAGTGCTAGTTTGACAGAATACAGCACTGAGTGACCAGTGACACTCCCTATCATGGACTTCCCACATGAAGAAATTCTATAGTATACTATGGTATAAATCACTGTAGTGTATACTGTAGTATTTACAGTTAACTATATTATAAATACTGCAGTAAAGGAAAACAGTAGTATACTGTAGTATTTATTATAGTGTTTTTGTTTTATTATCTTTGACATAGAAGGGGAGGCTTTCTCCTTCCAAAAACCTACTGGAGAATCACTAATGAAGCACATTTTCCATAACCTGTAGGTAGGTAGGACTGGGGTCTGAATGGAGAGTTCAGAGCTTCTGTTCTTTTCTATAACCTGTAGGGAACACAATATATAGTCTATACTTGGCATATAGGTTTCTCACTTATGGGTGGTGCAAATTGGGATATGGGAGAGGGGATGGGCAGGGTATATGCTAATTAAATACTGTAGTATTTACTATAGTTATAAAAGTGTAGTGTTTTTGTGGACATTACTGTAGTATTTACTACAACATTCTATAGTAGGTTCTACACATAATTGAGGGATACTACAGTGTGTAGTATAACATACTACAGCTTACTATGGAATTCTATAGTATGTACTGTAGTATTCATTTGTTTTATGTATGTGGGTTTACAGTAAATGACCAAGTATTGTGATAAAACATTCTGTGTCCCTGGATCCTCTCACTCTCCGGTCTCTTGATCGCATTCTTAAGAAATGGTTTATACAGATTTTGAAAAGAAAATCAGTCTGATTTTAATTGCATACTGTGAACCTTTTTGTGTATGGGGACTGCAAGCACTTATTGTTTAATTTCCTTGTGTTTTGAATTTGACTGACTCAGCTGCTATTATATTTAATGAATGTTACGTTTTCCTTATTTGTCATGCTTTCCTTTGTTGTGGGGTCAAACTAGTGTAAGTTGGAGTGGACATTTGGGTAATTTTAGTTATACAGATGTTTGAGATTTAAGCTGAATTTAGTTAGTATCATTTGAATTAATTTAGTGTATTGTGGTATACTACAGGGCCTTCAGAAAGTATTCATACCACTTGACTTATTCCACAATTTGTTGTTGTAGTCTGAATTCATAATTTATTACATAAATGTATTCTCTCACCCATCTACACACAATCCCTCATAATGACAAAGTGAAAACCCTGTTTTTAGCAAATGTATAAAGAAATGTAATGCATAAGTATTCACACCCCTGAGTCAATACATGTTAGAATCACCTTTGGCAGAGATTACAGCTGTGAGTCTCTAAGAGCCTTGCACACCTGGGTTGTACAATATTTGCACATTATTATTTTCAAAATTCTTCAAGCTCTGTCAAGTTGGTTGTTGAACATTGCTAGACATCCATTTTCAAGTCTTGCCATAGACCTTCAAGCTGATTTTAAGTCAAAACTATGACTTGGCCACTCAGGAACATTTCAATGTAATCTTGCTAAGCAACTCCAGTGTATATTTAGCTACACTCGCAATAACATCTGCTAAACACATGTATGTGACCAATAACATTTAATTTGATTTATTTGGCCTTGTTTTAGGTTATTGTCCTGCTTAAAGGTGAATTTGTCTCCCAGTGTCTGTTGGAAAGCAGACTGAACCAGATTTTCCACTAGGATTTTGCCTGTGTTAGCTCTATTCCATTTTTTATTTTTATCATTAACTCCCTCGTTCTTGCCAATGACAAGCATACCCATAACATGATGCAACCACCACCATGCTTGAAAATATGAAGTCTATATTTGTATTGACTGGGTGTTTTGGTACACCATTTATAGTGTAATCACTTCACCATGCTCAAAGGGATAATCAATGTCTGCTTTTTTATTTATTTTTTACCCATCTATCAATAGGTGCCCTTCTTTGCGCAGCATTGGAAAACCTCTAGTCTTTGTGGTTGAATCTGTATGAAATTCCCTGTTCAACTGAGGGACCTTACAGATAATTGCATGCGTGGGGTACAGAGATGAGGTAATCATGTTAAACAATTATTGAACACAAAGTGAGTCCATGCAACTTATGTGACTTGTTAAGCAAATATTTACTCCTGAACTTATTCAGGCTTGCCATAACAAAGGGGTTGAATACTTGATTCAATTGTAAACTGCAACACAACAAAATGTGGAAAAAAAGTCACTGTGTGACTACTTTCTGAAGGCACTGTATATCTGGATAGGCTGTATCATTCCTGTAAATATCTATTGGGAATGCAATATGTATATTTTTCACTCTCATGGTTCTATTTGTAGTAGTATTTTATTTAAACGTTTTTGAGACTCAATTCAACATCCTAGGTATATAGTGTGAGATTTTCTTCCCAATTGGAATGTTCAGCGCTCTCCTCATTCAGTGTTGCTTCACTTGTGCCTTCAACGTTGCCCTGGATAACCTTATGAAACTATTTTGACATCATTCATAAATTGCTGTTTTGTTATGGAAATGTGGATAGTTGTGCACAGATTTTTGTTTTACATATTCATGGTGTGGAATAAGGAATGTCATTTTCCAACAGTCTTTCAACCATTTGCTGGATGTACATCCGTAACTTTCAAAATGTGCATGCACTTATAGCACATATCACGAAATAAGGGCTCTCTGCTTGCTATCCCTCTTTCACATTTCTGATCAGTTATTATACTGCTGGTTGGATTTCAGATTCCTTTTTTAGAACTCTGATGTTTCTCAAAATGGATTCTAAACGGTTTTAAACCAAAGATATCCTGGTTATTACAATATCTGGAATGAATCTACACTTCATTCTGTGAGGAATGACAAAATAAGCCATTTCCCTAAGCCATGTTTTATAACAATGTAACTAAGGACTATTGGAGTTTTTGATACAGCATCTGAAGTCAGCTGCAGCCTGCTGACAGCTGTTAGCTAACCAAGGTCAACAGCGTGTTAATACTGTCTTGGTTAATCACGTCTGCTGTTGTTCTGATTCCCTCAAGCTGTGGAGGACCATTTTTATTTCAAACTGCTATTGCCATATACCCACCTGGGACCTCAAGGCAAAATAAGAAATATAAGTTATTGTATTTTTCTTGCATATTGTAAACATTTGCAGTCAATGTTACACATTTGTCAGAATCTCTCCATTTCAATTCAAATATGCGCCTATGACATTTGCAACACTGTATTTTGGAACAGCCCGTTTGATGAGACTGCAACACCACTGACTCAGATGGAAAGTAGTACACCCATGTCTTGATTTAAATCTCTTTCAAACTTGGACATGAACATGCTAAACCAAAGGCTGGGAGCTAATGAGACTAGTGTTTCTGGGTCTGTGAACTGTTTTTAAGTCATGGCCTTTCAAAATGTGTTATGAATCATGTCACTTAGTTTTATTAAACCATGGACCTGCTTTAATTTTGTATAAATGTCAACATTAAAATACTTTTATTGAACATTTTACAACTCTGTCACTCGATCATTACAATCCATGTCGAAGGCATTTCATCAGTATCTCTCCCTCTCCATTTTCACCCACTGGGCGATGGAATCTGACTCCATCTTACAGGCCTTTATAACAGCGTCATTGGCCTCTCTGGGAAGTAAGATTGCATGGTATAATATTAGCATTGAATTGAAACCATGCCTGTGGTGGTACCGTAAAAGATACTAAATAATATTCTAGAGTAAATAATTGTATACTGTTTGAATTTACAGTAGTTGATTGTGGAGTGGAAGAAAGTCAAGTGCGATTTTTGAATGACGTAAGTCCTCTCACCTCAAATCCAAATGGTGAGCCCCCTCTGAGTTGCAATCAGTGATGAGCTTAAGGACTTTCTCACCTACAGAACAAAAGTCATACACATTTTATTCATATCTTACTCTTCCATTTGCCCATGGGTCCAGGTCTTCATTGGAGAAAATGTTGCTGGCTGTGGAGAGGGCTGATAAGGCAACAAAGAACCGAAACATAAAGAACAAAACAGCACTGAGAAAACTATACTATGGAAAAATCAAGCAGACTAGGGTGACATTACAGCCAAGTGTTCTAGAAGCAAGCCATGTGTACTGCATGGGAATTTCAAATGATGTCGAAATGAGCAAGGCAGCAGGGTCATTCCGCCAAACAGTTGCCATCTCAAGAATTTAAAAAATACTATAGTAAGTGCCTATAAAGTGCCAAATAAAGCAACAGGGTTGATGACTTAAATTAGAGTACTTTTGCCATTAAAATGCTCAGTCTGATCTTGTGGGGGTGCTGATAAAAATGTAAATAGATTTACATACACAGCCCTGGTTAGCGGATAGGATCGTCTAAACTCTATAGCTTACCCAACTTACCCATTTAATGTAGGAGGTTACATATGCAAATAAAAGATGTGGTCATTGGTCAGAATAATCCGATTGTGATGTCATGCTGTGGGCCAAAAACTCCATCCCACCTGAACAGGCTGAAATTCCAGGTGGGTTTTTGTTCTTCAAAAAGGGTGTTATAATTTTCACAATTTCAGAGTGTTAATTCAACCTCATAGTGTGGAAATACATATTTTTTTTAAAGAACTAGCATCACATTGATAACTGCACTGCCCATTTAAAACGAGGGACAGGGGTTTTTGGACCTTAAATTGATTACTAATCTCATCAAATAAATAATGTTCTTCAGAAATTACCTTGTCAAAGCAACTAAATAATACAGTACCAATCAAAAGTTTGGACACACCTACTCATTCCTGGATTTTTCTTTATTTTTACTATTGTCCACAATGTAGAATAATAGTGAACACATCACAACTATGCAATAACACATTGAATCTTAAAAGTGTTAAACAAATTAAAATATATCTAATATTTGAGATTCTTCAAAGTAGCCACCCGTTGCCATGATAACAGCTTTGCACACTCTTGGCATTCTCTCAACCAGCTTCACCTGGAATGCTTTTCCAACAGTCTTGAAGGAGTTCCCACATATGCTTGAATGCTTGTTGGCTCCTTTTCCTTCACTCTGCGGTTGAACTCATCCCAAACCATCTCAATTGGGCTGAGGTTGGGTGATTGTCGAGGCCAGGGGCCTCATTTATAAAAATGTTCTTAGATTTATACTTGAACTTAGTTGTGAGATCATTTCCGACGGTGTACTTACGTTCGATTTATAAATGACACTGAGCATAAAAAACCTTGCTTGCGCAGGTTCTAAGAAGCCCATTTGTAGGTTACGCACCTGTGATCTATACATCTCAAATTAACTTAAAAGTGACGGCACCTGAATGTGCCTTACAGTCAGCGATTTCCCCTTACAGAATGCTAGCACAAATGAGGATTTAGTCAGGAATAGCCATGGACCAAAAGAGAACAAACGTTTTGGAAGACGAGACCACGGCGATGGTAGAGGAAATTGAAGACAGGCAACATGTATTATTCAGTGAACTAAATAGTGGGTTGACAAAGAAAGCCAAAACAGGTAGCTTGGGAGTGTGTCGCCGCTGCAGTGAACCAGGTGGGGCAGCAAGACAGAACTGTAGCTGATGTGAAAAAGAAATGGTCTGACCTTAAACTGCAAGGGAAAAAAAGAATAGCCATACATAACCAGCAGGAAAATCACTCACGTCAGGTCGAGACTTGGCATAGAGATAAGATCATTTCCACGTATTTGGGCTGCAATCTGAGGTGCAGTTAACTCTAATGAACTTATCCTCTGCAGCAGAGGTAACTCTGGGTCTTCCTTTCCTGTGGCGGTCCTCATGAGAGCCAGTTTCCTCATAGCGCTTGATGGTTTTTGCAACTGCGCTTTCAAAGTTCTTGAAATGTTCCAGATTGACTGACCTTCATGTCTTACTCTAATGATGGACTGTCATTTCTCTTTGCTTATTTGAGCTGTTCTCGCCATAATATGGACTTGGTCTATGGACCATAATATGGACTCAGAAGTACAAGATGGGGCGGGGGTAGGTTGACCTCAGGTCTCCCCACTGGAAGCCCGAGGGAGGGCGAGCGGGGGAATCTATCAAATAGAACACCTCTAAATTTGTACAGTACTAATGCAATTAGTAAAATCAGTCACACTACGAAATACTACCAAATAAACCACAATTCATTCATAATACTGTGAATACAGTTGAAATCGGAAGTTTACATACACCTTAGACAACTAAATTTAAACTCAGTTTTGACACTTAATGCTAGTAAAAAATCCCCTGTCTTAGGTCAGTTAGGATCACCACGTTATTTTAAGAAGGGTGAAATGTCAGAATAATAGTAGAGAGAATGATTTATTTCAGCTTTACATAGACTCAATTAGTATTTGGTAGCATTACCTTTAAATGGTTTAACTTGGGTCAAACGTTTCGGGTAGCCTTCCACAAGCTACAAAAATAAGTTGGGTGAATTTTGGCCCATTCCTCCTGACAGAGCTGCTGTAACTGAGTCAGGTTTGTAGGCCTCCTTGCTCGCACACGCTTTTTCAGTTCTGTCCACAACTTTTCTATAGGATTGAGGTCAGGGCTTTGTGATGGCCACTCCAATACCTTGACTTTGTTGTCCTTAAGCCATTTTGCCACAACTTTGGAAGTATGCTTGGGGTAATTGTCCATTTGGAAGACCCATTTGCGACCAAGCTATAACTTCCTGACTGATGTCTTGAGATGTTGCTTCAATATATCCACATAATTTTCCTCCTCATGATGCCATCTATTTTGTGAAGTGCACCATTCCCTCCTGCAGCAAAGCACCCCCACAACATGATGCTGCCACCCCCATGCTTCACAGTTGGGATGGTGTTCTTCGGCTTGCAAGCCTCCCCCTTTTTCTTCCAAACATAACGATGGTCATTATGGCCAAACAGTTCTATTGTTGTTTCATCAGACCAGAGGACATTTCTCCTAAAAGTACTATCTTTGTCCCCATATGCAGTTGCAAACCGTAGTCTGCCTTTTTATGGCGGTTTTGAAGCAGTGGCATCTTCCTTGCTGAGCGGCCTTTCAGGTTATGTCGATATAGGACTCGTTTTATTGTAGATATAGATACTTTTGTACCTGTTTCCTCCAGCATCTTCACAAGGTCCATTGCTGTTGTTCTGGGATTGATTTGCACTTTTCGCACCCAAGTACGTTCATCTCTAGGAGACAGAACGCTTCTCCTCCCTGAGCTTTATGACGGCTCCGTGGTCCCATGGTGTTTATACTTGCGTACTATTGTTTGTACAGATGAATGTGGTACGTCAGGCATTTGGAAATTGCTCCCAAGTATGAACCAGACTTGTGGAGGTCTACAATTGTTTTTCTGAGGTCTTGGCTGATTTCTTTTGATTTTCCCATGATGTCAAGCAAAGAGGCACTGAGTTTGAAGGTAGGCCTTGAAATACATCTCCAGGTGCACCTCCATTTGGCTTAAATTATGTAAATTAGCCCACCAGAAGGTTCTAAAGCCATGATATAATTTTCAGGAATTTTTCAAGCTGTTTAAAGGCACAGTCTTACATACAACTTAGTGTATGTAAACTTCTGACCCACTGGAATTGTGATACAGTGAATATTAAGTGAAATAATCTGTCTGTAAACAATTGTTGGAAAAATTACTTGTGTCATGCACAAAGTAGATGTCCTAACCGACTTGCCAAAACTATAGTTTGTTAACAAGAAATGTATGGAGTGGTTGAAAAACAAGTTTTAATGACTCCAACGTAAGTGTCACAGACATATAGTTGCATTTTATTCTGGTTTGTGCAAAATTGTTATGAATAATATAAAACCAGTCTGCACACCACCACGGTGAATCGGTTTAGTCTTGACTCTTGGTTGACAGTGTTGGGGGATGGGTAATGTAGTCTTGACTCTTGGTTGACAGTGTTGGGGATGGGTAATGTAGTCTTGACTCTTGGTTGACAGTGTTGGGGGATGGGCAATGTAGTCTTGACTCTTGGTTGACAGTGTTGGGGATGGGTAATGTAGTCTTGACTCTTGGTTGACAGTGTTGGGGGATGGGTAATGTAGTCTTGACTCTTGGTTGACAGTGTTGGGGGATGGGTAATGTAGTCTTGACTCTTGGTTGAAAGTGTTGGGGGATGGGTAATGTAGTCTTGACTCTTGGTTGACAGTGTTGGGGGATGGGTAATGTAGTCTTGACTCTTGGTTGACAGTGTTGGGGGATGGGTAATGTAGTCTTGACTCTTGGTTGACAGTGTTGGGGGATGGGTAATGTAGTCTTGACTCTCTTGGTTGACAGTGTTGGGGGATGGGTAATGTCTTGACTCTTGGTCAGTGTGATGGGTAATGTAGTCTTGACTCTTGGTTGACAGTGTTGGGGGATGGGTCATATAGTAATATTGTCTTGACTCTTGGTTGACAGTGTTGGGGGATGGGTAATATAGTCCTGACTCTTGGTTGACAGTGTTGGGGGATGGGTAATATAGTCTTGACTCTTGGTTGACAGCGTTGGGGGATGGGTAATATAGTAATATTGTCTTGACTCTTGGTTGACAGTGTTGGGGGATGGGTAATATAGTCTTGACTCTTGGTTGACAGTGTTCGGGGATGGGTAATGTAGTCTTGACTCTTGGTTGACAGTGTTGGGGGATGGGTAATATAGTAATATTGTCTTGACTCTTGGTTGACAGTGTTGGGGGATGGGTAATGTAGTCTTGACTCTTGGTTGACATGTGTTCGGGGATGGGTAATGTAGTCTTGACTCTTGGTTGACAGTGTTGGGGGATGGGTAATATAGTAATATTGTCTTGACTCTTGGTTGACAGTGTTGGGGGATGGGTAATGTAGTCTTGACTCTTGGTTGACAGTGTTCGGGGATGGGTAATGTAGTCTTGACTCTTGGTTGACAGTGTTCGGGGATGGGTAATGTAGTCTTGACTCTTGGTTGACAGTGTTCGGGGATGGGTAATGTAATCTTGACTCTTGGTTGACAGTGTTCGGGGATGGGTAATGTAGTCTTGACTCTTGGTTGACAGTGTTCGGGGATGGGTAATGTAGTCTTGACTCTGTTCGGGGATGGGTAATGACAGTGTTCGGGGACTGTTCGGGGATGGGTAATGTAGTCTTGACTCTTGGTTGACAGTGTTCGGGGATGGGTAATGTAGTCTTGACTCTTGGTTGACAGTGTTCGGGGATGGGTAATGTAGTCTTGACTCTTGGTTGACAGTGTTCGGGGATGGGTAATGTAGTCTTGACTCTTGGTTGACAGTGTTGGGGGATGGGTAATGTAGTCTTGACTCTTGGTTGACAGTGTTCGGGGATGGGTAATGTATTGATGCTCGAGTGCCAAATCAACATTAATTTGTTTCTATTTGTTTTTGTTACTTATTTTTATATTGATGAGTCTTATTTTTGTATATATTTTTTATATTTATATAGTTTATTTATTTTCGTGGTTCGAAATGTCTGAATAAAAATTATGGTTAGTGCAGAATGGTCCCAAATGTCTCTCTCGTTGCCAGTGTAGAGGAAGATGTGTCCATAGCTTCTCTTCCGGTACTCATCTAGAAGGACATAGAGCATGACAATAGTCAAAAGTGGGCATGCAGGTTGGACAGAATAAGATAGGCCAGTACAAAGTGTGCGAAATGTCAATTGATGGATGCTGATTGCTCACCTGTGAGTAGGTACCGCTGCTCATAGGTGCCATTGCCCATGCTGTTGTAGTGGTCCAGTATTTGGGGAAAGTATTTATCTTTAAATTGGGGTTTTGGGTCAGTGCTGTGCTCAGGATTCTTGACCTAATAAGCATGAGATGTTCGAGGGAACAAACCCGATGTCTTACCTGAAAATGCCTGTACCTGAAAAGGCCTGTTCCTGAAAACGCCCCTTGCGTCTTGGAGTAGAGGGAGAGCAAAACAATAATGCTAATTTAACAGAGTTAGCATCTTGAAAGGCCTGTTGGTGAAAGCCTCAGCAAATAACTGTTTTTATGAAATGTTCATTGTCTGAATCATACAACATAGAGGTCAATTAACAAACCTGAACCCAGGCAACATATTGGACCCTATGCATAGTGGGAGTTGTAGTTCTTTCAATCGACTCAGGTGTGAAGTCCTAAAAGGCACTATCACAAGAGAGACACTACTAAATATTGCCCCACTAAGGTATCCCATTATGGCAGCTACAGCATCCGCCTCATGCGGGAATAAATTACTTTTCAATACCTGACTAATTTGTCCAGACACTGTCAATAGATATCAATGAGATGTGAATGTTGGTGGGGAAAAAAGTATAGTTTCTGAAGACAATGTGAACATCTCTGTCAATGAATAAAAAGCGTAATTCATTAAGAGATTACTGTTGAGTGTGAAAACTCTACTAATAACATTAAGTATCAATTTGGAGAGGCACACGCACTCTCGCTCACTGTCACTGTCACTTTCTCTGTATCAGTATTATCAATCGAGTTTGATTGTGCTTGCATGGTTGCCGAGTCCATATCGGTAAACTACAGCAGGAGACCAACGTTTCTATATTGAGATGAACTGAAAGACTTGGTATACTTTACAAGGAGGATTTATTACCTCCAGTCAATTGATTTTCCGAACGCAAAGATCAAAGACGAAATGATGATTTTGTATTTATTTTATTTGATTTTTTAAAGTCAGTCAGAGGAAGAAAAATACTTTTTATGCAAATTACAACTTTGCAGGAAGGTAACATTTTATTGCAGATAGTACAGCCTAGGATTTGAATGAATAAAATTGAGAACGTATACCATTCAGAGTGTCTCACAAATTATCAGGGAAGGACACACAATAGAAACAGGACACCTCAGTCTTCCTTTTTACATAGAGTAAAAATTCATCCAACATTCGTCCAAATAGTCATCTGTGAATTATTTTGTATCACAGAAACAGTCAATAAATAATAATTTCATAAGTCCTCAATATTTCTGTTATTCTTTATCTGTAAGGGCTTAGAATATCTATATTTATGTTGTTTGCATACATCTTTCAGACCTCTTTTCCTCAGTGATACTGAGTAAAATATATGCTCTGTATTTATATATATATTTTAATTACTGTGGATCATTGTGAAACCTCTTATCCGAATGGCATGCTTAAGATTTTTGAAACAAAATCCTGCTTATAAGGGAAATGCATATTCATATTTACATTGAAACACCCGGCCACAGGCTCAAACAGTTGGAAGGCGATAGGTAAGTTAATTTGCAAATGATCCCTCAGAATAACATCTGAAACATTTTGACAACCCGGCCATTTGTTGAACAACTTAAAGTAACAAGAGACATAGACTTACAGAGACTGGAGCCCAGTCTATTAACTGCCCATCTCAAAGCTTGGGTTGTGCTGTACATTACCCCACCCTACTCCCTAACCCCAACACATACACGCTCCACACACATACAAACAATCAAATCAGAAGGCTTAGCACCTAATTTAGCAGATTCTTGGTTTTGGTCAGATGACCTGTTTGAAATGTTAACATGGAAACCAGCTAATGACCACAGATGTGAAAAATAAGCCTGACTTTTATGAATGTCGACAAATAAATGCAGTTCTTGAATTCGCTAGAGTATTTAACAAAACTCAAACACATTGAAATAACACTGGATTTAAGAATGTGCTCTATAGAATGACTTAAATCACGGTTTGTTTTTACAAGATTATACCATATTCTTTTTTTTAAATTCAACTATAAACAAGATTTTGACGAAAGAGAATATGAAAATGAAAAAGGCAACATTTCTACAAAAATAAATACCCAGTGTACGTCGGAATAACTTGGTATACTGCAGACATAAGCACTACATAAAGAAAATAAGCAAAGCTACAGTATGCCTATAAGTTTCACTTTCCCCTGACTATGGCCTGACACCTTGGATCCAACATTCCTGTAAGCACATGAAAACAAACGTATAAATAAGACAATAAATAAAAACAGAAGGAATAAAACATAGGCAATTCTTACTGTTAGTATAAAAGCATTTAAAAAGATCCTTCGGTCAAATCAGTTCATAGCTCTGTCTTTTTGTTCTGTTTTCTCAAGAGTGCCTTTTCATACAAAAATATCAAAATCAGTCCATCTTGTCATAACTCTCTACTTGAACTGGTCAGGGATATGTCCGATCTGAGACTGCATGCTGCTGGTTGGAGGACTCGAGATGCCCTCTGACCAGTCGGACATGTTAGAATGCGGGGAGGAGCTAGACCATTGGTCGGGAGACCCGGGGGAGGGGGTTAGAAAGGGGTGGTCCGGGACCTGTAGCTGGTGGTTCGGGGTGTTGTCCATGGGGCCGGAGTAGCTGTGCTGGGAGGGAGGGGTGAGGTACTGGGTGCTGGGCAGGTTCTGGCTCATGATCTGGGTCTCCTGGGGTAGGATGGTGTGGATAGGCATGGAGCCCTGGTTTCCTGTGCCCTGCTGGAGCTCTGAGCCACTCAGCTCGCTGCTGATGAAGTTCTGGCTGATGGAATGGCCACTAGTGCCAGTGTTAGAGTTCTGGTGCTGCAGCTGGATGCTCTGTTGCTGCTGCTGCTGGAGCTGCTGCTGCAGGTTCTGTTGGTGCTGCATCTGCTGCTGCATCTGCTGCTGGGCCTGCTGCAGAAGGTGGGGCTGCGAGGCCAGCCGGGTGTTCTGCAGGCCCTGGTAGCTCATCATCTGGGACAGGCTGGTGGTGGGGAGCCCGTTGTGGAGAGAGGTCATCATGCCTTGCTGCCCGCCCCCCTGGTGCAGACCGCCCTGCCCACCGACAGGACCAACCCTCATGGGATTGAACTGGCTGGGCTGACCCATGCTGGCGTGCATCCTGGAGAGCCAATCACACTGGCCATTCATGCCCCCCGAGCCGTTGGAGCCTGACACAGGAAGGTGGGTGAGACGGGGCGGGAGTGGGTCGAACTGCATGTGTGCCAGCTCCTGCTTGTTGGGTATGCCCATGTGGTTGACCCCCATGTGGGGGTCGGACATCCCCTGGAGGTGGTTGAGCGACATGGACGGTGACTGCTGGAAGGGGGACGTCATCATGGGAGGAGACGCCACGTCAGAGATATAACCGTGTGGAGACTCCAGGGAGTCCACCGGGGACAGAACAGCTGAGCTATCCAGCACACTCCCTCCCTTCCCATCCTGGGAGGCTTTCTTCTTGTTCTTCATGTCCTTGCCGTCCTTGCAGCCGATGCCCTTGGCGCTGGGCTTGCGGGCCTTCTTGCCCTGGACCTTCATGCTGCCCAGGTAGCCATTGGGGGAGCAGAGGGGGGGGGACAAGGTCGTGCCCATGGAGCCTCCATGGCCATGGCTGTGCACGGGTGCACTGCGGACCAGGTTGTACTCATCCATGAGACGGACAATGTCGTGGTGCATCCTCTCTTGCGCAATGTCTCGGGGCAGCCGGTCCATGTGATCAGTTATCTCGCGGTTAGCAAAGTGCTCCAGCAGAACCTTGGCGGTCTCGTAGCTTCCTTCCCTGGCAGCAAGGAACAGCGGGGTCTCCTCCTGAGGAAGACACACAGTGAGAAACATGTTTACAGTGGGCCACAGACAGACAGCTCTCTCTTGCAAAATTTATTGTATCTCAGTAACCATGTTTATAGCCTTAGTTTTTATGCGAGTAAAGTCACCATATTTTTAAGAAATCACGACAGCTGTGATGGAAGTTTCGGTACAATTTGATAAACGCTGACAGATCATTTATTTGTTCGACATGGTGGGATGTTTTTGTGTCGTTAAAAGTAAGTATGCGAGAAATGGCGGTGGTAACGCCATAATATACATCATATAGAAGTAAACTCGGAGTCACGGGATGATATGGTTTATGGTCCTCCCACTACGACCCGGGAAAGCCTGCAGTTTATTAGGCTACAGATGAAATAAGTTCTGATGAACATCACAGGGTGGTGAACGTGCACGGTGATGAGCTTGATGCTCCTTTTCCGATAAATATCGAGGATCTTATTTTAGTGACATGATTATTGATGCTTGACTGCCGTTTGACAAGTACAAATATTCTCGCTCTAATCCATAAAAATGTTGTCATGTAGACTAGCCTTCCCACACTGTATCTGTGAGCTGTTGGCTAAGAGCGCATGTGTCAAAACCAGATGAGGCACACTTGCTATTTAACGCAACAGTTTTTGTGACAGAACTATCCTGGAAACACACTGAACTTCCGATGTTTATTCGGTCGATGAAAAAGTACTGTACATTTGTGTGCACTACGTCATCACGCAATTGGATGGGAACCTAGCTACTGAGATGAACCTGCACGAATAAAGGTTCAATAAAAAAAAGCAACGTAGCTTATGGAGGCAGCTTCTTCTATGGTGTCTTATGAGGCGGAAGAGATGCCTTACCTTGTTGTTCTGCATGTCCTTGTTGGCGCCGTTCTTCAGTAGTACGATAGCTGCTTCCACGTTGTTCACTGCTGCTGCCCAGTGCAGAGCAGATTTGCCTTTGTGAAAGAGAGCGGGAGAGACAAACGTTCAGTTCACATCAAGCCATGCCTGTCTAAACTGACCTACAGAAACCTGACTATCATTTCTTTCCAAACCCCACATTATTTCAACATTTTGTAAAATAACCTTTTTTTACATTTTATTCTGCCCATTTCTAATGACAAATGTAACGTTTGATGGATCGAAAGTGCTCCACTATAGCTCTGGTTGAAAGAGTACGATGAGGCCAAGGAGCCGATATGGACACGACAGTGACATAAGAGCCCTACCGAAGTCATCGATAGCGTTGACGTCAGCGTGGCAGTTAATGAGCTCCTCCACCATGCCCTCCACTGCCAGGCGGGCTGCCAGGATCAGAGGGGTGGTGCCATCGTGCATGCGGGCATCCAGGTCTGTGGCACGATTCCTGATCAAAATCTACAGGAAGACACGAGCTGGTTAACCTTGCATGAGATTATCTATAGAGATACTAAGGAAGAAAGGTCACATTGCCAATCCAATACAGTAGATCTCTTTGCTATTCAAAACCACAAAAGAGTCTGCATTTGACCCTAACCTGGAAGACTCCCTGAGCGTCGGCAGCCACGGCAGCATGTAGCGGGGTCTTGCCCATGTTGTCCTGGATGTTGGCATCTGCACTGGCCTCCAGCAGACGCTTGGCAGCGTCGGAGCGGGCGTAGCGGGCAGCGAGATGGAGGGCGGTCTCCCCCGTGCGGTCCGTCTGACTGTGGAGTTTGGCACCCTGGTAGATGAAATCATTGATCACGTTGGCAGAGGTGTCTTCCTCCTCCTCGCTGTTGCCGGTTTCCAGACCTCCACCACTGCAGGAGGCGATCATCAGGGGGGTGAAGCCATCTGGGCAGAGGGAGGGAGAGACCATACTTTAGGACCAGGGGAGTTGACTATACCTCAGCATTGGCAGTCAGTGCACTAGTGCAGGGTCAGCATGAGACGGAGCCCAGTTCCTGGTACAAACGGTAAGAGTCAGTACTTCAAAGCACAAGGAAGATCAAAACAAAGCAACAAACAAATCGAATGTGGATTTGATGCGTTTGCCTGTGTGTATCATCACCTCTCTTTTCGATAACGGATTCTGATCGAGCCCGACGTTGGGGAGCTTGGGGAAACGGGCCAGGCTATGTGAAACCCAGGCAGCTGGAAAACTGAGCATTATCATCTCTGAGGGGAGGCTCAGCCAGTCGACCTGGATGGGTTTCTCCTCTTCAAAAGAATAGCGAGCCCCAGATCTCATAGATTCAATTCGGGCTCATTGATCGGTTAGGGAGAGAAAACGTGTGTGTGCTGTGCTTTAGTTCGAGGAGCATGTTACTGTTGATTTTCTTAAAATACTCTTCAGGGGGCTTGACACTTAATAAAAGGGTGTTCTTGTATTTTGGCCCGTTATTGGTTTTATTAATAAAGCATATGAAGAAATAGGCCTATTAGTGGTCCGATGATGAATGTAAGCAGGAAGGGAGTTTTCCCCTGGGCTCAGGGCTTCTAGCCGCATGCTTTGATCTGGATCCCCTTACTCCTGAGGACACAGGGATTTAGCTACTCCTACACACACACACACACACACACACACACACACACACACACACACACACACACACACACACACACACACACACACACACACACACACACACACACACACACACACACACAATCTTGCCATTGCTCACTCAGTCAGAGGTGTAAATCAATCAACTAATAACCGAGGCAGAAAAATATCTTAAAATATGACCATAAGTTTAGTTTGACGTCTATACAAAGCAAGATTTTAAGGTAATATAATTCAATTGAATAGGAATACATATTTTGTGTGTAATACAAATTATTAGAATGATCATATTTAAATACTTTAAACTTTTTTTTTCAATATTTGTATCCACATTTTTCCTGACACTTCTGATGACATAATTATGAAGACCACTCATCTCTCCTTTTCTAACTCTACACCAGTACTGACAACTGAAATGTGACCCCCAAAAAAATACTTGATATATGACCTCTGCACCGTAAATATAAAAGTAGCTGGGGCAAAATACAACAATTCCATACAACAGTATTACTGAAGTCCTACACACCGGATACACACCGAATTAAATACATACATTCTATATTCCCCAAAAATACAATTTCATGAAATGGAATAATCAACTCAATCCTTGTCAGTAGACATTGAGGTACATTTTTTATTTTTTACAATCTCCCCAAAATCAGTCAAATTCACAGCTAAAATCTGTCTTAATTTCCCTAACGATGAAACGAGTGGCTGTAAACACACCTGGTCCCCGTACGTTGACGTCCATGCAGTCGTTCTCGATCTCCCCCTGAGGTGGTGTGGGGGCGATGGAGGGGATTCGGAGATCAGCCGCGTCCAGGTGCTGCTGGGTCCACTGGCGGTGGTCCGTCTGGTCGTCCAGGTCCAGCATCGCCTGCTCCTCAAACTGCTGGAACCAGACCGAGGGGTGGACGGACAATCAATTAGCTCACACGGCATCCAAAGCCTTTCATCACAAACCTAGTTGGTTTAATTAACCGACTTTTATATTATTCAAATGCTGATATTCTGGACAATAAAACCAAAAACCAACACAAAGGAGACTCTACATTTTCAATATCTTAATATTAAATTAAAGCAAATTCAATTCAATAGCCTATGTAAATGTATACATCTTGAAACTAAACTGGAATCAAGTGATATTTGAAGGCTATTATCAGTGATGAAGAAGAGAAAATCCCTGACTGAAGATATTTTCTTTAGGTATTTCTTATGAAGTCCATGTTCTACTCTTATTCCTGTCTTTCCCTCCAACAGTAGGTCCCAATGCCAGTATGTGGTGTCCTTCGACTCCTTACCCTAAAGCGCTTGGCGTCTGAAGGCTCCTCTTCTCCCCATTCATTCTGGTTGTTGTCCATCAGTGATATGTCCAAGGAATTTTTCAGTGGCCTGTGGTCAGACAGAAATCCCATTGAAAATCCGGATGCAGCACGTGAGCTAGCCAACTATCCCAGCTGAGCCCTCTTCCTCAGTGGCAGTGCACCAACACCGAAACAAAAGCATTGATTGAGCCCCCCCATCCTGTCTCGTCCCACCACTATCGCCCAGACAAGTCAATTAATGCACCCGTTACCTAAACTTGCTGCAACATTATCATTAATGATCCGAACCGTTCCCCCCTCTTTCTAATCGCCAACTACACCCCTCAGCCCCAAAAACTCTCGTTACCGCTCCACACCCTGCTACGACCAAATCCACGAAAAAACAAACTGTGACCCATGGTGGGAAAACAATGTGGTGCCGCATGGAAACCCGGGAAACTTACTTCAATCCCACCGAATCCTCCCCGACGGGCTCCCTCCTCTTCTTCTTGTTGGGCTCACTGGTCTTGAAGCCCTCCGGCAACCACAATTGGCCGTGCTCGCGACGACGCTTCCGTGAGGCGACCATCCCCACGCCTGCGAAGGCCAGGAGAGCCAGTCCGGCTAGGACCACGTAGATGGGATAGAGCTCCGACGGAAGCTGGGGGTCAACCTCACCTGGAGGGGAAAGGGACAACATGGTAAGGCGGACAGCAGCGGAGCCTGAGAACCCAGATAGGCAAGCAGGCAGGCAGGCACGCGTTGGGTTGGTCGCAGGACTGCTAGTCCAGCTCCTCTAGTCTAGTGAAACCCCCTCCTGGAGCCTGGTCCTAGTTGTCCATGGCCAGAGCTATAACTGGAAGGAGGAGCGCCGTTTGTAAAACAAGGTTGGTCCTATTCTGTAATCATCAGAATTGCTAACCACTTCTCATCAAATAGAGCTAGAGATAAAATAAAATATACAAAAAAAACACCTCCTCTCCCCTCTCAGCCCAGGGTGCCAGGAGACAACTCTACCATTTCTTCTTTAAGGGGAAAAAAAGGGAGGGATTAATGAACTTCAAATTACTGCACGCGCTTTAAGCTGTAAAGACGAAGGATTTATTAGGATTTTCAAGATAACAAAGACTCCCAACTTCTAGCACACTCCCGATCAATTTTTCCCCTTCGCTTTTTTCCACTAACGATTTTGAAATGATAAACTCTCCCAACCCAAACCCTTAGAGATGCATTAAGTCCTGGTATTACATTCAGCGAGGTGAAGGTTGCAGCAGCCTCACACTGTGGGATGAAGTGTGTGTGTGTGTGTGTGTGTGTGTGTGTGTGTGTGTGTGTGTGTGTGTGTGTGTGTGTGTGTGTGTGTGTGTGTGTGTGTGTGTGTGTGTGTGTGCGCTAGAATGGTATGTGGATGGGGTAGGGGGTGGATGAGTTGATTTACGGCAATTAACCATTTTGGAGCCTGAAGCCATTGGATTTAAACACAGACTGCTGCATTGATTGTTTAGTACATGTGATTCAAAAGTACATTTGTTTCATTGTTGAATATCAAATACACAATCAAAGAACACCCCATCATCACAGTGTGGTGTTGGAGGGTTAAGACCTAGGGGAGAAAACCTTCACCGTGTGTGTGTGGTGTCTGTCTGTCTGTCTGTGTGTGTGTGTGGTGGTGGGGGGGGGGTGTATGAGTAAGGTGGCGTTAGGGGTACAGTCCCCGGCTGTTTCAGCAGTACTCTTGGCCTGGTGACTGTTAGAATGGAAGGAGATAGAAACTCACTGTGAACCGCCTCTATGATGTAGGGAACGTTGAGGTTCCCACTGGAGGCCAGGGCCCCTAGGAAGGCTGCTACGTCAGTGGCACTCTGGAAGCACTCCGTGGACTGCTGGACGCACTGGCGGTTGTCAATCTCCAGGTACACTATGGAGCTGTGGAGGACAGAGTCATGTGACACACGTTAGACCTGATCTAAAAACCTCAGAGATACGAAAGGACAGCTCAGTGGTTCCTGTTCAGGGAACTAGCAGCAGTTCTTCAAAAGACAGACACCAGTTTTCCAATGGAGGATTATACAACACATCGCTACCAAATACGTAGAAGGGCAGTTCACACAGAAACTAGCTCGACTTCCACGTAAATGGGAGGTTCGTATGAAAATTCCATTGAAATCCAGGTTCCAAATGACGATTGTTCCCGAACGTTTGTCTCACCCTTTGATCTGCATGGGGTCCAGCTCCCTGCGTCTGCGCCTGCTTCCATTGGCTATAGTATACATGCTGTTCTTCATGGAGCTGAGAACAGTGTCAGGGATCTCTGTCCAGCCCACTGAGCGCTTCGTGTTGTGTTTCTTCAGCTCCTGCTCACTGCCGTAGTACGGGTAGATCATCGTCTGTCCCTTAGCGTCCTGCTGGAACACCACATTGGTGTGGATCACGCGGCTCAGCTCGCGCAGGAAGCCAAGCGAGTTGTTCCGGAGCTGGTCGGGCATGATGTGAACCACGATGACCAGGCGGCCCACCGCCAGCTTCTCTGGCATGTTGTTGGCACAGTCCAGACCGTCCCACTCACACTCTGCATTGTTGCAGCCCTGGTCACAGTGGCCGTCCGCATAGTGGTCTTTACAGTACTGGTCGTACAGAGGACTGGAGGGACAAGAGGAAATAGTATTATTCAGTATGGCTTTTAATGGGATGCATATTATTTCAAAAGAAAGCTCAGACTGTTGTTCAGGCCTTGAACTGCTACTCAGACTTGATGCATTATCTACAGCATTAGCTGAATCAGGTGAGTTATAGTAGGTCTGGAGCGGCACCCTGCATAGCCAGCAGGTCTCAAGGTGGATTGGCCTCCCCTTATCGAGTATTGTATTCAGCCCCGGGTGGCAAGCGTCTCACTCACTTGCACTGGCCCTCCAGGTTCTGACAGTCAAAGCCGTCGTAGAGACACCCGGCGTTGTTGCACTGCTCGTCACACTTCCCGTCGTTGAAGTAGCGCCAGCACTGCAGGGACGACGTGCAGTTCTTCCACGGGTCGTTGAAGTTGAGCGAGCAGTCGCCCCCGTCCCAGCCACACGCGTGGTTGTTACACAACATATCACAGAACTTGTTCCCCTTCGTTTCCTCACACTGGGGGATCTCACAGCTCACCTCCACCTCCGGCGGGGGGGTGATGTCACGGCCGAACCCGCCCAGGAAGCTGTAGTCCAGGATGTGACATAGCAGGCCGTTGAAGTTGGTGGGGCAGACGCAGTGGTAGTACGGAGCCTCTGGGCTGTACTCACAGGTTCCCCCGTTGTAGCAAAGGTTGGTGTTACAAGGGTTGTCTGTGGGGTATTCACACTCTGGCCCCGTGAACGAGGAGGTACAGAGACACTTTGGGTTCTTGTGTCCGGAGACGCAGGTGCCACCGTTACGACAGTGAAGATTGCCACAGGAGTGGGCATCGTACTCACAGGTGGAGCCAGTGTAGCCCTGTAGAGGGGAAGGAGAGGAAACGTGTCAATGTAGTAATACTATTTATTAAATGCATTACAGCATGTTGAATGAATGAAAACGGTGCAACACATCTGCTGGATGTCTCTTATACGGTGTCTTTGGCAGAACTATGGCAGCAGCCGTGGTTGTGCGGGAACTTACAGGTGGACACTTGCAGATGAAGCCGTGAGGAGTGTTGCTGGCTACGGCACATGTCCCTCCGTTACGACAGGGTTTGCCCTTACAGCCGTCAAACACCGTGTCACAATGCTCTCCTGTAGGGTCACAGAGAGAGATGGTTACATCAAGGACATGAAACGTTGCTTTATCAATAAGCCAATCACAGGTTAACGTTTAATGCCATGGAGCAGGAGTATCCAACCCTGTTCCTGGAGAGTTACCCTCCTGTAAGGTTTTCACTCCAACCCTGTTCCTGGAGAGTTACCCTCCTGTAGGTTTTCACTCCAACCCTGTTCCTGGAGAGTTACCCTCCTGTAAGGTTTTCACTCCAACCCTGTTCCTGGAGAGTTACCCTCCTGTAGGTTTTCACTCCAACCCTGTTCCTGGAGAGTTACCCTCCTGTAGGTTTTCACTCCAACCCTGTTCCTGGAGAGTTACCCTCCTGTAAGGTTTTCACTCCAACCCTGTTCCTGGAGAGTTACCCTCCTGTAGGTTTTCACTCCAACCCCAGGTGTAACTAAGGCAATTCAGCTTATCAACCAGTTAATTATTGGAATCAGGTCTGCTAGAGTAGGGTTGGAGCGAAAACCTACAGGAAGGTAGCTCTCCAGGAACAGCGTTAGAGAGTCCTGCCATATGGGGTAAATACTTATCATTTGGGACTATATACCACAGAAAAAAATGATACGGTCATTTTTTTGTTGTTGACATTTCTCATGCAAGTCCAAGGTGATTCGTCTCGAAAAAGACTAGTCTTTGCTTTCCCATACTCAACCCCATGAAATAACTGTAATTAACATGACACTAAACCCAACCCTGCGCTGCAGTCACTCTCCAGCCTGGTCCATCACATCACCCTCCTGCACGTTAAATGTTAAATACCTGTGTATCCAGTACGGCAATCACAGCGGTAGTTGTTGGTGAGCTGGACGCAGTTGTGTGTCCCGCGGGGGTCACATGGGTTGGACAGGCACTCGTTGACGTCCCCCTCACAGCGCTCCCCTACGTAGCCGGCGGGACAGATACAGTGGTAACCTCCCACCCTGTCAACACACTTCCCCTTGTTGAAGCACTTGGGCTCGTTGGTGACTTGGTCTGTGAAGGGGTTGCAGTCGTCTATGTTGATCTCACAGTGAACGCCTGAGAGGTAGAGGTCAGGAGGGAGGAAGAGGGGAGGAACAGTCAGCCTAAACACAACCTAAATCCTACGACCTGCAATGGTGCAATACACATTTTAATGTACAGTTTTGTGGTGTTTTCTCTTGTTTGCTCCCTATGTAACCACACTTTTTGGGGGGCAACATTCATTTCAACAGTACTTCAACCGACCAGCAAGAAACACACCCTTTATGTCCAGGAGATAAATCAATCCTGCATTTGACTGGGAGGAGAGTTTCAGACATGTGCTGGACACTGTTAAGCCCTAATTAATGAAGTGTGGTGGATTGAGAGAGGTAGGTAGAGAGAGAGAGAGAGACAAAGAGTGGGAGTACGGAGAGGAACAGAGGAGGCCAGAGGAGTGAGGGATAGAGAGTAAGAGAGAGTGGGAGGGTGGAGAAAAGCAGAGGAGAGGAGAGGGATAGAGAAAGAGGGAGAAGAGACCAGAGGAGAGGATGGAGGGAAGGAGGGAGATGGTGTGTGTGGAGGTGGGTAGCGGGGCTCTGACCTTGGGTTCCCCTGGGACAGGAGCATTTGTAGGTATTGATCAGGTCAATGCAGGTGCCCCCGTTCTGGCACGGCTGGGAGAAACACTCATTGATCTCGTTGGAGCAATTCGTCCCGACGTATCCTGCAACGCACTGAGAGAGGAGAGAAAAAGCCAAACCAAACGACTGACATGAAACAAGGCCGTTTCTGTTTACCTGGCATTTTTTTGCCAGTTTTCCACACAGGTCAGCAAATTCTCCTTCCTCAGAGATCTCCACAAATGAGCAGTGTGTTGGTCTGTTAATAAACAGCCTTCACCCGTCTAGGTTTAATAGGGAGAATCACGTAGAAAGGACACCAACACACTTATTTACACGAGCCAAAAACGTGACGATCATTTCAAAAAGTGAGAATGTCTGACAATGTTTCAGACCGGGAAACACTTTAAAATAAACATTTCTGGAGGCGTAGAATCCCTGTTCAGCCTAGGTATCGCTTCACCATTAGGTCACATTTGTTATGCGTTTCACCCAGGGCCTGAGAAATAAGTGGAGAGTGCTGTGTTCCTCGTGAGCAGCCTACCTTGCAGGAGTACCCTCCTAGGAAGTCAGTGCAGGTGGCTCCGTTCTGACAGGGGTTGGGGGTGCACTCATCCACCTGCTCCTCACAGTAGCTGCCGGTGTAACCCGCCTGGCAGTGGCAGTAGTGGGTGTTCCCTGCGTCCAGACACTGGCCTGAGTTACGACACAGAGCAACTACCTCCACACCTGGAGGCGGGAGGGCAAGAGAGAGGGAGAACATGTAGCCAAGTGTTTATGTTACAGGTGTGAGATTGATACTAACACAACAACAACAAAAACACATCCAACCTCATACATGCAGGCGTTCACACAACACAGACAACACACACACACACACACACACACACACACACACACACACACACACACACACACACACACACACACACACACACACACACACACACACACACACACACACACACACACACACACTCCCAGTGTTACCTCTTTGTTTGGCAGCCACCTCGCAGGAGACGCTTGGCACATCGCAGTAGAGCCCTGTCCAGCCGGTCTGGCACTCACAGCTGTAAGTGGTGCCAGTCTGCCAACAGGTGCCCCCATTCTTACAGGGAGACGAGTCACACCAGCGTACCAGATTCTGTGGAGAAACAGGCACACCATAGACACAGTTAGTCACTAGGTGAGTAGGCAGGTGGAAGTGACTGGAAATGTACACGGTTGTTTCGCAGCTACAAACATCATTATAGCTGACGTTTGTAGTGCGCGTTAACTTAAACGTCTTCATAACACCTTTGTTCAGCCAAGTATTTGATTTCTAAAAGCACATTTTATTTAACAATAGCAAAATGGTATATTGCCTACAGCCAGTATGAAGTCAAATTTTTACTGGGCCTACACTGTACCTGGCAGTTGAGTCCAGTGTAGCCCTGGGGACATGTACACTTGTAGGTGCCATAGCTGTCCTGGCAGGTGCCTCCGTTCAGGCAGGGCCTGGAGTCACACTCGTTGATGTCGTGTTGGCAGTAGCTGCCAGTGAAGCCAGGTGGGCACAGGCAGGTGTAGGTGTTGATGCCGTCCAGACACGTCCCACCGTTGAAACAAGAGCTGGGGATAAAAGACCGTCAAAACATCAATCAAGCAATACCAGGCGTATCATGTGAAAGCAATTAGTAAAGTGCCTTAGTAAGTGTGAACTTCTTGGGCTATAACAGGATAGTCATTTAGTGTTATTAAACTTTCCGCCACAGGGGGCAGAAGTGGACAGGAGAAAAACAAGAGGAAGGTCAAAGCCATATTCATCGTTTGTGACAGAGACGCAACAGGCCATGTGACGAAGATAAGACAGAAAGAAATAGGAGTCCGAGCTCTCTTCACCTCTCAGTGCAGTCAGGTGTGTTGTTCTCACAGTGTATCCCACTGAAGCCAGAGGGACAGGTGCAGGTGTAGCTGTTGACACAGTCTGTACAGTTGGCTCCATTCTTACATGGGTTACTGTCGCACTCATTGATGTCCTCCTCACACTTAGTGCCACGGAAACCAGGCAGGCAGGTGCACACAAAGTTGTCCACTTCGTCCCGGCAGAAACCTCCATTGCTGCAGGGGTCTAAGGACGAGAGCAAGGAGGGAGAAAAGTTAGCTGATAGCTTAGCACACTGGCTGCGGCTCAATAGTCTCCATTAGCTTCCTTTCTTGTATTTTTTTATTCTCCCCCCCCACTGATCACAAGGCAGATGTTATAGAGATATTTTAGAGGCCTATCTAGTTTTTTAACTTATCAGTCATAAATAAAAGAGCCAAGGAGAGGGAACAACTTTTTGAGTATTGAGACATGGCCACTGTCTCATATCCACCTGTTTTCATGAGGAAGTCATGAAGATGAGAGGAAATGAGACTTACTGGGCTTGCAGTCGTCAATGTTGGTCTCGCAGTTGCGGCCAGCATAGCCGGCCTTGCAGCCACAGCGGTAGTTGCCTTTGGTGTTCTCGCAGGTGGCCCCATTGAGACAGGGGTTCTTCACACACTCGTTAATGTCCACCTCACAGGTCTGGCCTATAGAGGGTTGGTAACAGGAGGGGCGAGGTTTACTACACATACATCACTGAGATCGTTTGCCCATTTTTTAAAGATATTTTGTCTATTTTCATATGTGTTTATAAATGCATAAGAATGATACAATCTACTATTAAGATATTGCTCCCACACCTTGCCAGCCCTCTGGACACACACAGGAGAAGTTCTCGTAGTCCTCAGACTCCTGACACACACCTGCGTTCTTGCAGGGTTTGGTGCTGCAGGGTGCCAGCAGGGTCTCACAGTTCTCACCTATCACACACACACACACACACACACACACACACACACACACACACACACACACACACACACACACACACACACACACACACACACACACACACACACACACACACACACACACACACACACACACACACACACACACACACACAAACTTTTAGATAATGGACATTAACTATGCTCAATTTTTTTTTAATCATATTATCATGTCTAATACTATTGTTTGTCGGAACCAGAGTATCATGACAAGAAGTAGTGCGTGTCTGGATAGACCGCCCTACGTAGATAATGCTTTCATTGGACATTTAAACACTTCATTCAGGAGGATATCAGGAGGCTTCTTGCCCACAGTGTAAAGCTCTGTGAGTGTTCGAGAGCAGAGCTGTTTGGGCCTGCGGAGACAATTCCCTTTCTGTTTTCACGGTACCCGGCGCGGACAGGAAGCAGGCTGACGTTTCCTGCTATTGTCAAGGCATTTGCTGTTCTGTGAGACAGGAAGTCTGCAAACAGGAAATGTGTCAAGCAGCCGGGTCGTTCGTTCCCAACCCCTATTATTTCAGGTCCCAACGCTGTGTGAACTTTTCCAAAAAGACGGAGAATAAATAACAAATGTGCCCAAAGGCAGTCCGTCATTATCTGTTTTTTCAAATAATACAACAAGGGAGGAAAGGAAAGGATGTGAGGACTGCTGAAAAATATTGTGTTGTTATCAGGGACACTTGCGAAGTTGTCATGGCGGGCCAACGTCAACACACCAGACGCTGGTGTCTTTTAGCCAAGAGGAAGGATTGCTGCTGAACTTTCATCGACAGCTTGGTCTTCCAGAGCATGTTTTTCCTGTATGTCCAATGCCGTAGAGAAGCAACAACGTAGCACCCCACAGCAAGGGAATAGAAAACAGCACACTTAGAGAGACAGACACTCAGACAAATATTTCACAATAGACAAATATGTTCATACCGGTATATGGGAGTAGGCAGTTGCACTTGTAGCCAGCGACATCATCGATGCAGGTCCCTTGGTTCAGACAGGGATTGGAGGCACATTCGTTGATGTTCGTCTGACAACTTGGACCTGGAATCAAAAGGTCAAGAAGATATGTAGCACATGAGTTGGAGTTTGAGTCAGGGTCAAATAGATAAAAACAGTACAATGTATTGATGGTGGGAGTGCGATCTAGACGACCACACACACAAAGACACACACACACACACACACACTAACTCACCCGTGAAGCCCACTCTACATGAGCAGACGTATCCGCTGGTCATATCCTTGCAGGTGCCTCCGTTCATGCAGGGGTTGGACTCGCACTCGTTGTTGTTGATGTCACAGTTCTTGCCACTCCAGCCATTGTCACACAGACAGTTGTAACTAAGGATAAGATGGAAAATCTCAGTATTAGAGAAACATACATTCTTTCACTTTGATACTGTATATTCATATTTCCATACCATACATGTAGGGAAGATTTCTAGATGTAAATTAAACACAACTATGTAATTTCCTTCGGAGGAGGAGCCATGGAGACAGATGAAAGAGGCAGACTCACCCGTTGACCTTGTCTTGACAGTGGCCATGGATACAGGGGTTGCTAAGGCACTCGTTGACCTGGTAGAAGCAGGTGGTGTCATGGTAACCCTCCGGGCACAAACAGGTGAAGCTGTTGATGCCATCGATGCAGGTGCCACCATTGTGACACGGGTTGAGGTCACACTCATCAATGTTGATGTTGCACATGGTCCCTGTGAAGCAGAACGCATGAACATGTTCACTTCTCCGACCCCTCGTATGGTAGCATCTCAACTTTATACCACTAGGAACGTTTATGGTTTACAAGTGCATGAAATTGGTTTAACAAAAATGATACAAATGAATAATGCTTTATGGTTAGACCTAACATAGTATTATTTGTAGTCTTTGGAGTTTGGTTAGATTGTTATGAAGATATCATTTTGAAGTAAAACACAAGGCACAACCCATACTACACCAGACACACACAATGGGCTCTATGTCCCCAAAGTAAATGCATCCATCGAGAAACATGGGGTTTTTAAGTCTGCTTTTGTCAGCCAATTGAAGCACCGCAGCCATTCAGCATAGACCAACTTCTCCCCCTTTTAAAAGATCAACTTTCAGGAATCTTTCAGGGGATCTTTTCTCCTGTGAAATCCCCGGTGGGTGTTGGTCCTTTCGGGCCTGGCGAGAGAGGCCAGCTTGTGTGTCTAGGCAGCAGGTTGGGGACAGGGAGGGGCTGGAAAGTGACACCGCCACGGAAGGCCTCAAAAGGAGTGCGTTCGCTCACCATCTGTTACCCCTCCCTCTCTTCCATCCCTTCATGCTGCCCCCTACGCCCTTGTTGTCCTCCCCTCCCCTGAGGTCTGAATAGGAGACGAAAACACGCACGGTGGTAGGAGTACCCCCTTCAAGTCTCCACCTGGGTTTCCACAGTCGGACAAACTGGTCCCCTACAGTATCTACTCACCACTGTAGCCGGGCTCACAGGCACACTCGTAGCCGTTGATCTTGTCGAGGCATGTCCCGTAGTCACATGGCTTGCTCTTGCAGTCATCCAGGTTGACTTCACAGTTTATACCTAAGGGGCAAAGAAATTAGCATCAAAGTTTCTATAATTACATTTTCACAGATGAAAGTACATTTGGATGATTTTATTGTGAAGGCCAATTTTGAGTTAAGAGGAGAAGTATTTTAGTGTGTGTGTGTGTGTGTGTGTGTGTGTGTGTGTGTGTGTGTGTGTGTGTGTGTGTGTGTGTGTGTGTGTGTGTGTGTGTGTGTGTGTGTCTGACCTGTGGTGCCCTTGGGGCAGGTGCAGATATAGGAGTTCTCGCGGTCCTGGCAGATGCCTCCGTTCCGACAGGGCTGACTCAGACACTCATTAATGTTGGTCTCGCACAACCGGCCCGTGTAACCAGGGCGACAGTAACAGGTGAAGGAGGCCAGGCCGTCTTTACAGGTACCATAGTGACAGGGGGCTGAGAAACACTCATTGATGTCAGTCTCACAGTGTTGCCCTGTGTAACCTGGTGGAAAGAGAAGAAGTTGGTCACTGTCTCATTTCTCCCCATTTTATTCAGGATGCATAAAATATTCAATCAGTTGGTAGATTTTTTAAAAATCTTTATTGTTGCTTTGTTGCTGCTTTGTATACCTTCAGTGCAATCACAGGTGTACTTGTTGGGGCCGTCCGTGCACTTGGCGCCATTCTTGCAAGGCGTGCTGGCGCACTCGTCAATGTCGATCTGGCAGAGATTCCCAGCAAAGCCTAGAAAAACAAGAAGGGGTGGGGGTGAGTTTGTGGGGGGGGTGATCTCACCAAGTCCAAACTATTCCCACTCTTGCCCTATGAGAGCCCGCAACAACAGAGGTGGCTGCATATTAATCAACATCTCCACCGTACTACAAGCTTTCTGTTTTCTTTTATTTCTATTCCTTTTCACCACTTCTCCCCCCAAAAAACTGCATCTGAGAAAGGGGGGTATAAAAAGAAGGGGCGAAAAACTTCCAAGGCCTCATGACCAGGGGTGAGAGACAAAGGGGGGACTGTCTGCTCAATGCAACGCGAAGCCGAGCCGGTTGCCTCTTTTGTCCTCCAAAACTTTTCCATCACAATGTGCATTCTCCCGTCTTGCCCAGCTCCCCGCCCGCCGCGCCCAAAAGGGCCAGCTTGACCTCTGAACTCAGCTATTCAAATCCATCGTCATTCAAAAAAATCAACCAGCAGGCTCCCATTTTTCTCTAGTTATTCTAATCTGTTTTAGTTTGTTTCTTCTTACAACTTCTGTTGCTGGAGCACATTTACATTCTAAGCGGAAAGAAGATGGATTCTGTTTGATAAAGAGATTAAGAGATCCCCCCACCCCCTATTGGAACACTGGGGGGTCTAAGCCAAGCAGCCAGCCAGACATCCCAGTGGTCACTAACCCAGATAGGAAGTGGCTACATGTCTAGCTGTTTGCTCTGCTCCCAGTGGATTTTCCCATTCACAACACAGAGTCCCTTTTGCTTTAGACTGCCCATGCTAACGTTACCTCACACACATCCCAGAGAGGAGATTTAGCCCAGGCTCCTGGAATCAGACATTTCAAACCGCCCCAGTGGGGTTTCCATGGAGATGGTGTGTACAGAAATGAAAGGAGAGGACCCTACCCCAGCCTGGGCTTACACAGGAACAAATTTACATCTCAAGAAGGCAATTCCCCTCTCTCCCCCCCTTAGAACATAACCGTCTATGTGTCTCAGTCCCCTCCAGTACCCCAACACCGCCTCCTACCCCTTCCACTTTCACCACTGTGTCATTCAGGCCTCTCTCCTGCCCTGTCCCATATACATGGGGGGGCTTTTCAGAAGCTAAGCTCTTGTGTTCTCTGCTGTACCTCCCTACAATTAATTCCTCAGCTTCCTAACTGCATTTTCTCAACACAAGGAGCCTCCTGCCTTTATCTCTGAACGGTCTTTGATCCGAACCGACTGAGAACTGCACTATTTTGTTCCAGAAATACCTCCAGCCCAGTAGCTCTGGTGAAAGAATGAAAACAAAAACGCATTTTAGAGGGTGAGAAACCTTCCTCTGTGTCGGTTGGCCTCGCGTTTATCCATCAGAGCATTCCTCTACTCACAAAACCCTCAATGTCTCTTGTCACATAGTCTAACCCCACTGGAATCCCTGGAGAAATACCTCATAAAATGATCTAAATTCAAAACTTTACTACACACAAAACTGAAAGCTCACAACAGCTTCTCCAACTATACAGAAATTCAATACGTGGAAACACAACACTATTTCAGCTGCTATTCTTAGTCCTTCTTTCCTTAGTTCTCAATTAACGTTCTTGTAGCTAGCTACATCCAAACCAAGTTGAACTGCACACTCATCAGAGTTGAGAGTAAAAACTTGTTCAAAGTGTCAACTTCCTCATGGATTTTCCTCCTCGTCGGGAGCTGGCCTGGTAAAGCCTGCCTGAGGCAAGGATTAGAGTCTGCCTCCCGCGCCCGTCCTGTCCGGGGGAGGGGGGGGGGTGATCGACCCCCCTCCTCCCGCTACGACGCACTGGGGCTCACCTGTGGGGCACTGGCAGTGGAAGGTGTTGATCTTGTCGATACACTTCCCATTGTTTAGGCAGGGGTTGTTGGCGCACTCGTCCGTATTGATCTGGCAGAACAGTCCCTCGTAGCCTTTAACCAATTAGCAAGGGAAACAAGGCCTGGTTAGTTAGTCAGTGTACAGTATCATTGCCAAATTTCCTGACTTTACAGCTATTATTTTTAGAGTGTGGTCACCCTTTTGATTAAAAAGGTGTCTTTAAACTTGCTAGCAAGAAGAACTTATACTGATGTTGGTAATTAACTGTCTGTGTGTGTGTGTGTGTGTGTGTGTGTGTGTGTGTGTGTGTGTGTGTGTGTGTGTGTGTGTGTGTGTGTGTGTGTGTGTGTGTGTGTGTGTGTGTGTGTGTGTGTGTGTGTGTGTTACCTGGCATACAGATGCAGTGGAAGCCTCCTATCTGGTCGAGGCAGGTGGCTTCGTTCTGGCAGGGGTTGGAGAGGCACTCGTTGATGTCGTGTTCACAGCGAGCTCCAGAGAAGCCGGGCTGACACTTACACTGGAACGATCCCTTGGTGTTCAGGCACTTCCCTCCGTGCTCACAGGGGTTACCACCTAGACACAGAGCGAGAGAGAGAGACATGGAGTGTACCTTTAACAAACACATTGCAGGGCGTGCTCCTTCGTGCTGCTCTGTGGTGGTTGCTACCTGTCTGTGTCTCTGCCCTCTCTGGTGTTGAGCGATTCACATTTCCAGTTCAAACTAACCAAACCTATTCCTGTAGTGATCTAATGTCTGTTCAGATCAAATCACATTTTATTGGTCACATACACATGGCTAGCAGATGTTAATGCGAGTGTAGCGAAATGCTTGTGCTTCTAGTTCCGACCGTTCATCAATATCTAACAAGTAATCTAACAGTTTCACAACAACTACCTAATACACACAAATGTAAATAGATGGTATAAGATACAGTATATATATATATGAGATGAGTGATGTAAGATATACGTAAACATTATTAAAGTAGCATTTTTTTTTAAAGTGACTACAGATCCATGTATTAACATGGCCAATGATTTGAGTCTGTGTGTAGGCAGCAGCCTCTCTGCGTTACTGGTGGCTGTTTAACAGTCTGATGGCCTTGAGATAGAAGCTGTTTATGAAAAGCATCCGTCACTGGCCTGAGTCTACTTACCCAGCGAGCACTCGTCAACATCCTGGTCACAGGCGGCGCCAAAGTAGCCCAGGGGACAGGTGCAGATGGCCTTGCCGTTGACGGGGTTGGTGTCACAGTTGGAGCCTTTCTGACAGGGGTTACTGATACAGGCGTCATCCAGGTGACACAGCAGACCTGGCACAGCACAAGAACAACAGGAGACGCTGATTGGTTTAGTCGTTGCAGTTATTTACTTCGTTAAAAGTTATTTATGTAGCTGCTGCTTTTCAACCACGTAGTAACTATCTATGCTGTCGGCACTGGACGAGGAAACGCTACCTATTTAGTATCACTAGTGACCACAAGAGATTTTGCATTAAGTAGTAGATATACAAGTGTGCAAAGCTCAGGGTCAGATAAATGGAAAATCTATGAGAAATGAAGAAGACCAAAGTCCATCGGCTCACCGGTGCGACCATGGGGACACTCGCAAAAGAAGGACGCCACACGGTCGTGGCAGACGGCCCCTTGATAGCAGGCCGCATTGGCGCAGTCGTCAATATTCTCTCCACAGTCATCCCCCGTCCACCCGTTGACACACACACACTGGTAGGCACCGTAGATGTTGTGGCACGTTCCACCGTTCTGGCACGCGTTGGGCATCAGTTGGCACTCGTCAACGTCCTCTGTACAGAACTGGCCTACAGGAGAGAACATGGGGTAAGTGCACTTATCAACAAGCCACAGTGCACACACACAAGTCAAAAGAGTCAAAGAGAGACAAAGATGAGTACTAGTCATAAGAGTCAAAAGAAAGGAGGCTTCCATTATAGAGATCGGAGTAGGGTAAAAGTTACACCATAATCACTGATGCAAGGTCAGATATGTTTTTATTAGCCCAATGGTCTTGGTTAGGATTGAGGGTTAGTCATCTGATCCTAGATCTGTATTTATGACAAACTCCTACCGTGAGTGTAGAAATTAGGGAGGGGGGGGGGTCTGTAGTTACCTGTGAATTCAGGTTTGCATTGGCAGTTATAGGTGTTAACTCCGTCCACACAGGTTCCTCCATTCTGACACTCGTGTCTTGGACAGTCATCAATGTTGGTGTCACAGTTCTGACCTGAGAAGCCTAGAGAGCACAGGACATTATGTTAAATACACACATATTACACACTGTAGTTTTTAAATAAGTCCCATCTCAACAGGAGGGGTCATGTTACATTTCCTTGGCTTCAAGTTCCTTGGTGTCCTCATCACTAAGCACCTATCATGGTCCAAACACACCAACACAGTCACGAAGAGGACACAACAACTCCTCTCATGAGGGTGAAAAGATTTGGCATGGGCCCTCAGATCCTCAAAAAGTTCTATAGGTGCACCATTGAGAGCATCTTGACTGGTTGCATCATCAAAAAGTTCTATAGGTGCACCATTGAGAGCATCTTGACTGGTTGCATCACCGCTCGGTACGGAAACTCCTCGGCATCAGACCGCAAGGCACTACAGAGGGTAGTATGTACAGCCCAGAACATCACTGGGGCCAGGAAAGCCCTAAAAATTATCAAAGACTCCAGCTACCCAAGTCATAGACCTTTCTCTCTGCTACCGCACGGCAAGCGGTACCAGAGCACCAAGTCTGGGACCAAAGGGTTCTTTAACAGCTTCGACCCCCAAGCCATAAGACTGCTGAACAGTTAATCAAATGGCTACCCAGACTATTTAAATTGACCCCCTTATTTTATTCTTATTTTTTGCTCGATGTACACTCACTGGACTCTTACCACACACACACACAAAGACACACACACACACGCGCGGACACACGCGCGGACACACGCATATTGACGCCACACACACATTCCTTTGGAATTGCCTGGATTTCCGCATACATTGGTAGACAAACATAGTGTGCTTAAACTAATGACACACAAATGATTGTATTATTTATTTATTTATTGTATATTGAATACATGATTTAAACATTTACAGTGTTGGTTGGGAAAAGTATGTGAACCCCTGGGCTAATGGATTCTCCAAAACCTTATTGGAGTCAGGAGTCAGCTAACCTGGAGTTCAATCAATGAGATGAGATTGGAGATGTTGGTTAGAGCTGCCCTGCCCCATAAAAAACACTCACAAAATATGAGTTTGCTATTCACAAGAAGCTTTGCCTGATGTGAACCATGCCTCGAACAAAAGAGATCTCAGAGGACCCAAGATTAAGAATTGTTGACTTGCATAAAGCTGGAAAGGGTTACAAAAGTATCTCTAAAAGCCTTGATGTTCATCAGTCCACGGTAAGACAAACTGTCTATAAATGGAGAAAATTCAGCGCTGTTTCTACTCTCCCTAGGAGTGGCCGTCCTGCAAAGATGACTGCAAGAGCACAGCAAAGAATGCCTAGTGAGGTTAAGAAGAATCCTAGAGTGTCAGCTAAAACCTCTGGAATATGCTAACATCTCTGTTGACGAGTCTACGATGCATAAAACACTAAACCAGAATGGTGTTCATGGGAGGAACCATGGAACAAGCCACTGTTGTCCAAAAAAACCATTGCTGCACATCTGAAGTTTGCAAAAGTGCACCTGGATGTTCCACAGCGCTACTGGCAAAATATTCTGTAGACCGATGAAACTACAGTTGAGTTGTTTGGAAGGAACACAGAGTAGTATGTGTGGAAAAAAAAAGGCACAGCACACCAACATCAAAACCTCATCCCCACTGTAAAGTATGGTGGAGGGAGGGAGCATCATGGTTTGGGGCTGTTTTGCTGCCTCAGGGCCTGGACAGCCTGTTATCATCGATGGGAAAATGAATTCCCAAGTTTATCAAGACATTTTGCAGGAGAATGTTAGACTATCTGTCCGCCAGTTGAAGTTCAACAGAAGTTGGGTGATGCAACTGAACAACGACCCAAAACACCGAAGTAAATCAACAACAGAATGGCTTCAACAGACGAAAATACGCCTTCTGGAGTGGCCCAGGCATGACGTCAAGACCGCAGTTCACACCAGACATCTCAAGAATATTGCTGAACTGAAACAGATTTGTAAAGAGGAATAGTTCAAAATTCTTCCTGACCGTTGTGCAGGTCTGATCCGCAACTACAGAAAACTTTTGGTTGAGGTTATTGCTGCCAAAGGAGGGTCAACCAGTTAGTAAATCCAAGGGTTCACATACTTTTTCCACTCTGCACTGTGAATGTTTACACATTGTGTCAATAAAGACATGAAAATGTAGAATTGTCCGTGTGTTATTAGTTTAAGCAGGCTGTGTTTGTCTATTGTTGTGACCTAGATGAAGATCAGATCAAATGTGATGACCAATTTATGCAGAAATCCATGTCATTCCAAAGGGTTCACATACTTTCTCTTGCCAATGTATCTCAATTACCTCGACTAACCCATACCCCTGCACATTGACTCGGTACCGGTACCCCTGCACATTGACTCGGTACCGGTACCCCTGCACATTGACTCGGTACCGGTACCCCTGCACATTGACTCGGTACCGGTACCCCTGCACATTGACTCGGTACCGGTACCCCTGCACATTGACTCGCTACCTGTACCCATTGTATATAGCCTCGTTATTGCTATTATATTGTATTATTATTTTTCCTTTAGTTCGTTTAGCACACCTGTACCCATTGTTGGTTAAGGGCTCGTTAGTAAGTATTTCATGGTAAGGTCTCCTACACCTGTTGCATTCGGCGCATGTGAAAAATACAATTTGATTTGATATCAAGGAAGCGTATTGTATATCTGAGTATATTTGTCCCTTTGCATCCCTCTCTCACACAGCCCCGCCAAAATTGCTTGGTTTCAAAATCGCCTGGTTGGTTCCTTTCAAAACAAGGGGAAACTCTTTTACAGTTGCAGCAGTCAACGGTCTCCTTTTTCAGAGGGGAATGAATGGCAGCGGTGGCAGCCCTCCTTTTGGTCTGTGTCAGTCAGAACATACAGCCAGCCAGACCACAGCTTCCCTTCATATAACAGAAACCATCGTGCTCTGGCATTACACAACACACCACCACCGTATTGTCTGGCACCCTGGCTGCATAAGAAAAGAAGAGGGACATTTAGGAGGTTATGCTGCCAATTTCACGTAGGTAGAATCTGAGCACCATTGGATTGTTGACAATTCTAGTACTTCTCTTGATTCACAATTATTTCTCTTTGGCAGTGCCGTTTCGGTGAGAGCCATGTTTCACGGCCAAAACAGTGTTAGAGGCACAAGGAAAGTGGCGTGGTGCTTAGTGGGAGCTCAGTGGAAGTCTAGCTCAGCCTGGCCATTCAGTTTCTTTTTTATTCTGAAAAACTCCCCAGTCCTTAACGATTACAAGCAAACACATAACATGATGCAGCCACCACTATGCTTCAAAATATGGAGAGTGCTACTCAGTAATGTGTTGTATTGTATTTGCCCCAAACATAACACTGTATTCAGGACAAAAAGTAAATTGTTTTGCCACATGTTTTGCAGCATTACTTTAGTGCCTTGTTGCAAACAGGGTGTTTGTCATTTAGGTTAGTACTGTGGAGTAACTACAATGTTGTCAATCCATCCTTAGTTTTCTCCTATCACAGCCATTCAACTCTGTAACTGTTTTAAAGTCACCATTGGTGAAATCCCTAGGCGGTTTCCTTCCTCTCCGGCAACTGTGTTAGGAGGGACAACTGCATCTTTGTAGTGACTGGGTATATTGATACACCATCCAAAGTTTAATTAATAACTTCACCATGCTCAAAGTGATATTCAATGTCTGTTTTTTTATTTGTACCCATCTACCAATAGGTGCCCTTCTTTGTGAGGCATTGGAAAACCTCCCTGGTCTTTGTGGTTCAATCTGTGTATGTGTGGGGTACAGAGATGAGGTAGCCATTCAAAAATCATGTTAAACACTATTATTGCACACAGAATGACTCCATCCAACTTACTATGTGACTTGAACGTATTTAGGCTTGCCATAACAAAGGGATTGAATACTTATTGACTCAAAACAAAAACGTCAGCTTTTCATTTTTAATTCTACGTAAATCCACTTTGACATTATGGGGTATTGTGTTTAGGCCAGTGACCAAAAATCTCAATTTAATCCATTTTAAATTCAGGCTGTAAAATAACATTTTGAAAAGGGGTATAAATACTTTCTGAAGTAAATGTAGGCTTGGGCCCATAGGGGATCAGATGGGACAACATTAACAGAGCAGTACCTGGCACACAGGAGCATTCGTAGGTGGTGTCTCCCTTCTGGACGCAGGTGGCCCCGTTGTGGCAGGGGGAGGGGTTGCACGGTAGGTAGCGGGTATCGCAGTGCTTGCCCGTATACTCCTGGGGACACTGGCAGCGGTAGGTGCCCACCTCGTTCACACACACGCCTCCATTCTTGCAGGGTGAGGGGTTTTGGGCACACTCATTGACGTCCTGCTTGCAGGTCTGGCCGTAGAAGAAGGGGGTGCAGGAGCAGATGTAGTGGGACTCGAAGGGGGTGCACTGCCCGCCGTTGGCACAGGGGTTAGAGGCACAGGGGTCTGCCTGCTGGCACTGCTTACCTGAAAGAGACAGACACACATCTTGTAAATGAAATCAGGATTTTGATCTTTATTTACATACGTAGCACCTTGTTTCTTTCATGTAATACAATTAGTTGTAACCAGGGTCAGAACATACGACCGGTTAGTAATGTTATTTATTACTACTAGACTGTGCAGCTTTCCCCTCCAGTATTCTGACGACAGTGTGAGTAGTAAATATGACCGTGTTTACCAGACCAGCCAGGAGGACATCTGCACTTGTACTCTTTGAGGTTGACCAGGTCGCAAGTGCCACCGTTCCGGCAGGGTAAACTGAGACAGGCGTTGTCGATGGGCGTCAGACATAGGCGGTCCGTGAAGCCTGGCCGGCAGAAACACGTGAATTCCACTGAATTCCCACGGGGCACCATGCGACACGAGCCGCCATTTTTACATGAAGAGTAGGTGCAGGGGTCCTGATGCTGACACCTGTTCCCCACGTGTCCATCCCGACATCTGGAAAGAGAGAGAGAGAGAGAGAGAGAGAGAGAGAGAGAGAGAGAGAGAGAGAGAGAGAGAGAGAGAGAGAGAGAGAGAGAGAGAGAGAGAGAGAGAGAGAGAGAGAGAGAGAGAGAGAGAGAGAGAGAGAGAGAGAGAGAGAGAGAGAGAGAGAGAGAGAGAGAGAGAGAGAGAGAGAGAGAGATGAAAGAGAGACACACAGAGAGAGAGAGAGGCGGGTTGAGTCAGAAAGATAATAATAAGCACTAAGGGTTGAGGATTGAGGATAAGTTGTATTCAACAGGTGTGGACTGGCAACAAAAGCCACGGCACTGCATTTGTTTGTTTTTTAAGTTAACGAGTCAAGGATGTGTGTGGCCAGTACAATGCAACCTGTCTTTGTCTTGTTTTAATAGACGGACGATATGGGAACACAGCAAGAGTGAAAGCAAACACCCACTAGGTGTCATCCACTTTCTTACTTTCATTTCTGATGTTTTCAGAGGTCAGTGCAAACAAGGACAGGAAGCCACTGAGATGTTCCTATTGTGTGCTCATCAATATAGACCTTCAGCAGCCTGGGAAACAGGCTCAGCCTGACACTAACTAAGTAACTAACTAGTCCCTGCTCTCGGTGAAAGATGCTCTGAGGGCTCAGTCAGGATGTTCTCTCTGTCCTGCTCACTGTTTTAACTACACGGCAACGCAGCCATGAGAAACTATGCAGCTAAACAGCACATTTTCCTTGTCACTGTTGTCCTTTCAGACAACTGTGTTTAAGGCCATAAAACCCTGACTGCAGGATATGGGGGGAAAGGGGGTGGGACAGGGGGCATCATCCACCCCTGTGATGTTTCTCACAGGTCCTCATAAAGTGGCCCCCAGCAAACGGTTCCCAGAGATAATGAGAGAAGTGAAATTCCACAGTGTGCCACCACAGCAGCAAGATTTGTGACCTGTTGCCACAAGAAAAAGGGCAACCAGTGAAGAACAAACACCATTGTAAACACAACCAATATTTATGTTTATTTATTTCCCCTTTTGTACTATTTCCACACTGGTTACAACACTGTACATAACCATAATATAACATTTGAAATGTCTATTATTTTCAAACCTTTGTGAGTGTAATGTTTACTGTTCCTTTCTGATTGTTTATTTCACTTTTGTTTCTTATCCAATGAAGCCCTTTGAATCGAAACTGAATTGAGAGGGAACGAGAGAAGGAGAGAGGAAGAGAGCGGGGGTCGGCGGGGATGAATTCGCACATTTACTATTACAATGACAGGGCTTGGAGAGTCCCCCGAGGCAACACAAGGTCAACTCCCAACAAAGAGCCACACACACACACACACACACACACACACACACACACACACACACACACACACACACACACACACACACACACACACACACACACACACACACACACAGAGAGAGATAGAGGTGGTCAGGGTCCGTGGAAAGAGATACCCACCACTCTGTCTAGGACCTCACTGCTACCAAATGCTCCCATTTGTCATCCAGGGGGTTTCTGTACTGTTTTCCACATGTTTGGATGGTGAGGGTTGTTGGGCATTGTGGATAGACTGACTCCATTCATCAACACTGCACAACAACATTGAGCTGAACGGCAGGGTAGCCTAGTGGTTAGAGCGTTGGACTCGTAACCGAAAGGTAGCAAGTTCTAATCCCCTGACAAGGTACAAATCTGTTGTTCTGCCCCTGAACAGGCAGTTAACCCACTGTTCCTAGGCTGTCATTGAAAATAAGAATTTGTTCTTAACTGACTTGCCTAGTAAAATAAAGATAAAAATAAAACATTTTTTTAAAACTCTGATGAGCTGACTGAATTCTTGTACATAATCCGGTCTCAGGTAGCCCCATGGCCCACATCAACAGCTCTTAGCAAGAAATATGCTCCACTCCACTCCTTTTTTTCTCCAGCGCTCATTCATTCAAAGGACAAGGCCGTGTCTATGCCCGTCTTTGAACTCAGAGCTAACATTATGGAGAGTTCAAAGCAGTGTTCCTCCACCTCAATGCCCTGTATTCTTCTACTGTATAGAGTCTTTCTCTCTCTCGCTCTCTGACAGACAGAGACAAGGGATATAGAGAGATAGCAAACTCTAGAGCCACACAGACACTTTTGGTATCAGTTATCCTTATCGTGAAACAATGTTTTAAGTGAGAAGTAGGGATTGGTCTGAAGCCGAAAAATGAAGGGAATTCACATGAAAGACAATACAGAGTCCCCACAAAGTCCCCAAAAAGTCCCCAAAAAGCTGATTCCTTTCCATTGGAGGCTGTTGTTTTTTTTGTTCTCCAGTTGCAACTAGTATTGTATTCATTTACATCGTTAATAGTTGTTGATTATAGCTACTGAGTCTCATTCTGGGGGATTCCATAATGTAACAATGTCTCAGCAACCTTTAAATACCGTTAAAAGTTCTGTCACTCCAAAATACTATCACATATAAGTCTATTACTATTGGCCCTTAAGGGGGCTAACTAAATCACCTCCCCAAACATTCCCAGGGGGCCGTTGGTTGTGTGAGCAGGGCTGGGGGCCCGGGGCCAAGCAGAGGCCCCCTGTGGGGACAGACGTGTGTTTAGACAGGGTCTCTCTCTCACGGGATTAGGGTGGCCAGGGAAAGAAAACATCACATGCTAGGCTGGGCACTAGCTACACAAACATGAAGGGCTTGATGGCATGTCATGCTGCTTTAATGCTAGGCTAGGCTACCTCTGGTTTCCAATCACTGGGAAATACTAGAGAATCATCCATCTTGGGTTACAGGGAGCATGCTTGTCAGGATGTTTTTTTATAGAGAGATATAGAGTGCGAAGGAGGAGAAAGGGCCATCTACCAAAATCCCAACATTGCCATATGCTATTTGAGGACTATTCTAAATCTAAACAGGATCAAATGTATTTTCCTGTGGTGAGAAGAACACATGCTCAGTTCATCCTTGTTCTCCAGAGTTTCACTACAAGCCCTTCAATTGTTCAGATAATTCGCTATCTTTTTTAGAAGCATTCTGCCAGCTAGCATTCATAGCAATGCAGTTCTGAAATAGTGGGGGTCGATAAGCCAACCCAGGTCTCCCAGAGAGGGACACAGAGCAGACATAGCGGGAGCCTGGTGCTGGAGTCGTGAGGCGGGGCATGCGTCACACTCTGAGCCATCGTTCCCAAAAGGCTTCAGCGACGGAGCAGGTGCGCATGTAAATGAGGGGACGGCAGCTGCTGCCTGGCCAGCGCTCCCCCCCACCCTTCAGCAGTGGAGGGGGTAGGATGAGTGGCTCCATTGTTTCTCCTACCCATTCAGATCTAACCACAGGCAGGCCAGGCCGGGAGCCTCCAAGCTGAGAGTGTGCATTCAGCTGGTAAACCTTCTCCTCTCTGTTCCTTCTCTGTCCACAAACACGTTTTTCCTCTCTCTCCATCGGGCTCATCCCTGGCCTCTCTCTCTCTCTATCGGGCTCATCCCTGGCCTCTCTCTCTCTTTCTCTCCATCGGGCTCATCCCTGGCCTCTCTCTCTTTCTCTCCATCGGGCTCATCCCTGGCCTCTCTTTCTCTCTCTCCATCGGGCTCATCCCTGGCCTCTCTCTCTCTCCATCGGGCTCATCCCTGGCCTCTCTCTCTCTCTCTCTCCATCGGGCTCATCCCTGGCCTCTCTCTCTCTCTCTCCATCGGGCTCATCCCTGGCCTCTCTCTCTCTCTCCATCGGGCTCATCCCTGGCCTCTCTCTCTCTCTCCATCAGGCTCATCCCTGGCCTCTCTCTCTCTCCATCGGGCTCATCCCTGGCCTCTCTCTCTCCATCGGGGTCATCCCTGACCTCTCTCTCTCCATCGGGCTCATCCCTGGCCTCTCTCTCTCTCTCCATCGGGCTCATCCCTGGCCTCTCTCTCTCTCTCCATCAGGCTCATCCCTGGCCTGTCTCTCTCTCCATTGGGCTCATCCCTGGCCCCTCTCTCTCTCCATCGGGCTCATCCCTGGCCTCTCTCTCTCTCTCCATCGGGCTCATCCCTGGCCTCTCTCTCTATCCATCGGGCTCATCCCTGGTCTCTCTCTCTCTCCATCGGGCTCATCCCTGACCTCTCTCTCTCTCCATCGGGCTCATCCCTGGCCTCTCTCTCTCTCCATCAGACTCATCCCTGGTCTCTCTCTCTCTCTCCATCGGGCTCATCCCTGGCCTCTCTCTCTCTCTTTTTGGTCCTTCATTCGGTCTTCTTTTCACTTCCTCCTTATGGAGCCTTCGTACGGCTGACCGTCCTTTTACTCCACCCTCCTCAATATACCTTCTTTCGCTCTAGTTTCCGCTAATTGTTTTCCCCCACTCTCTCTTTTCATGGCGTCCATAGGGTTGTCTGCTTTTATAAGCTACCATATTAGGATTTATGACTCTCTCTCGACTGGGCCTTGGCTCCAAAAACCTCAAAGTCTGGGCCTGGGTGTTACTTTTCACTGGTCAACCCAAGCATACTTAAACGATGCAGAGAGAGACAAACAAAAGCTGTCTGAAAGCAAGGAAATTGAACTGGTTTTGGAGGAGGGGGTGGGATGGAGAGTTAGTGGGAAGCCAGTGAACAGAGGAGGTTGTTGGTTTGGAAGGAATGTTGGTGTTTACCCCCCTAGTCTCCTGAACCACAGTCCTCAATGGAGGCTCTTGGCAGCCTCACTTTACAGGGCTATGCAAAAACTCACACCAGCTTTTTAAACCAGGCCCAGACCTGCCTGTTCATCACAAACAGCCCAATATCTCACACTGGGGCCTCAAAGACAAATACATAAAGCACCCACTCCTCTGCCTCGGTCCACGTGGTCCCGCTGCTCAAACACACTCTGGCCCTGGCGTTTGAACAGAGTCAACCTCAGCACGCGCTAGCCAAGAATGCTAACCGTTTGCTCTTTAACTTGGCGAGAGGTCGACGAATAGGCCGTCAGCACAAAATACGTTTTACAGGACACACACGGCTAACCGTCTTCAATGGCTCACACAGACTATAAAAGGGAAAAACCAAAAAGACACACAACTACTCTTGTAATTTGAACCGTTCAAAACAAACAGTGAAAGGCAGCTGCTACAACAGACTCCTGGCCACGTCATCCAGAGTAAGCTAATCTTGGCAGCAGGTAAACTATCTGCTAGAAAGTTAAATAAAGAACAGCTGAAAAGAGGAGAAGAATCAGAAGCTGTTGAAATACCAGGTGTGCAGCAGGCCCGGAGTGATGTTGTCTAACAGGGGAACCTCTGTAATCAGGCTGATACTGTTGTTGTTATCCTGTGACTGTCGTCCCTCCCTGCCTGCCCCAGTAGCCTCCACTGTCCTGCTGAGATTGCTTTTCTTCCTGGCCACCAGTAGCCCGTGGCAAAGGGTCTGTGTGTGTTTGTGTGCGTCTGTGCTGCAGTGTGCAGCGGGCGGCTGAGGATCAGCCCAGGCGGAGAGCAGATGTTGTCATGACACCTGACCTCGGGAGCAGACACCACTCTGGGGGGTTTCTCCACTGTTGGGCCAATCTGCCATCTGTCACTCTCGGAGGTCACTATGCACAGAAAGGCACTGTGCTTTGAAGACACACCGGCACGCAGGCGTACACATGAACACACACACGCATATATAGACACACACACACACACACACACGCACAGAGACGTACAGGCTCCACTCTTCAATACCAGCCTACGACAGCCATGCAGCCTACCTATGTTCACCATTTACCTACAGTATTGTAGTGTAGTTTCTCTAAAAGGGTCAAACACACAGTGCTGACTAACTGCAATTAGCACAGTGGCCGTCCTATCGCATCTGACCACTGAACATCAGCCGTCATTTTCTGTTCATTTCCTGACGATTCGGGGAATGTTGAATCGCAAAACTCAGTAGATGATTAACTGCAGACGGGGGATGTTTAGGTTGGTCTGTCTGCGCTATAAGACAAAAAGAACACTTGACTATTCCAATGAAACGTTCACCACGACACCATGAACATTTTGAGAATTGAACCTCAACACAGAATCGAGAAAGTGACAAACCTGACAATTTTGGGCCTGGAGCTAATTCAGTTTTAGTTTTTTTCACAGTCCATCTCTCTTTCACATGCCTCCGACCACCTCTCTCTAAACTGCCTCCAGCCTGGAGTCAAACTCTTCTAGGAACACTTTTCTCCCCTGCCTTGTTTTTCTCCACTCTCATTTCCTGGCTGTTTGGTGTCTGTGTCTCTGCTAAGTATCCTTTAGTCTGTCTGATCTGTCTGAAAGCACTCCCCCGGGGCTGTGGTGCTGTGCCTCAGCCCCCCTCTCTCTCTCTAATCGTAGCTTCCCAGCCCACATCTGGTAGTGTTCATTAGAGGCCTGTTTATTTGGCCCTATTACTGACAGAGCCCATGGGAAAGGAACCGCTCCCCCAGGGACACAACACAGAACAAGGGGCAGGAGGAGAGGCAGGGGATGCAGGCAGAGGCAGAAGGGAGATAGGAGGTGCAGGGGAGATATGGCGAGACAGGAACAGGAACAGGGACAGGGACAGGGACAGGGAAGGAGGCTGCCTGGGGGATTTCTGACTCATGCTGCCTTCTCCTAATGACTGGTGGTGGTGTTGCTACTGCCTAGCCTGCTGCTTTACGAGACTGGGAACCTCTTAAGTGATTAAATGTGGCTGAAGGTGTGTGACACGGAAGCAGACCCTGACGGAGTAGTTACTGTACAGAGCTCAGTGTTGTGTTTGGTTGAGGTCTACCTATGAGAACATTTTATGAAATTTAGGTGATTCAAACAGATGATATTGGCTTTAGTTTAGACCTCATTTCAGACCAATTTAAAAACGTTTTTTTAAAGGACCTCCTTATCACTCCATCCAGAAGAAAGCCAGTAACTTATGTTTTGTGTTGTCTTTGTGAGGAGTATCCTGTGTGAATTTGTGTGTGTGAAAGTTCATAGAACACCTGCCGCTGTGAGGCAGTCTTCTGTTTGGAGTTGAATGCAAAAACCACAAGTAATCATGGGTATTATGGAGTGTGCTGCCTTGTGGGTAATGCAAGCCCCTTTAAGTTGTTCAGTTATGATCCACAGACAGACAGGTGGTCGGGCACAAATTCATCAAATGAGGAAATGCTACTCTATTGTTGTTTTCTCTCCTGCCTCGCTGCACACACACAGATGGCCTCACTGTCAGTCATATTAGCCGGTGATCAAAATGTATGTGATTTTTCTTTGTTATGTGTCACCCCTCAGACTCAAATATCTCTAATCCACAGCGTTGAAGTTCCCCAACGTCAAGTCGCTTCAATCCGTCAGAACAGAACAGTCAGCGGCTCAGTTCAGCCCCTCCTTTGCTCCACTGAGGTTTGTGCCAAAGGGAAGCCGACCCGGGCCCGGCGGCCCATGAAAGCCCAGGGCCCTGTGTGATGATATGATCACATACAATACAGCACCTTTTCTTCCCCCGGTCCTTCGAGGCTGTTTCCTGCGTCTGAATGAAAGGATGGGAGTGGGGGGCGGAGTGGTGGACTAAAATGCAGGGATTCATCTGCCTCGTAGCAAACAGAGGTTGCATTGAAGCATCACTGGCCAGGACAAGGGCTGGCTTTCATTCATGAGTTTCAAGTTCTTTTGGTGTCCACATCACCAACAAACTATCATGGTCCAAACACACCAAGACAGTTGTGAAGAGGGCACAACAACACCTTTTCCCCCTCAGGAGACTGAAAAGATTTTGCATGAATCCCCTGATCCCCAAAAAGTTCTACAGCTGCCCCCATCAAAAGCATTCTGAACAGTTTCATCACCGCCTGGTATAGAAACTGCTCGGCATCTGACCGTAAGGCGCTACAGAGAGTAGTGTGTGCGGCCCAGTACACCACTGGGGCCAAGCTTCCTGCCATCCAGGACCTCTATAATAAACGGTGTCGAAGGAAGGCCCAAAAAACTGTCAAAGACTCCAGACTGTTCTCTCTGTTACTGCACGGCAAGCGGTATCGTAGCGCCAAGTCTAGGACCAAAAGGCTCCTTAACAGCTTCTACCCCCAAGCCATAAGACTGCTGAACAATGAATCAAATGGCCAGCCGGACTACCGACTACCGGTCACTACCGGACCACACATGCCAGGGAATGAATGGGGCTTATTTCACTTCAGTCAGAGAGTTTTAACACACACGTAGCTAGGCCATCTAGCTAGCTATCCAAAGGGGAATTCGTTAAAGCCTGGACAAACACTTGAGAGAATGATTATCCGAGGTGATATCAGTTCCGGCTCTTTGAATACAGTGCCTGCAGATTAGAACATGTCATGGAAACCTTCGTCTCAGGTGCTAACTGGGCTATTTATGTCTTTCTGAAGGAGGGGAGACTGGCTGTTACTGCAGAAGACTTATTTCTCCAGGCAAGCAGGCTCGCAGACAGGCAGCACAGGGGACATCTACGCTAAGGTGTGACTCCCCAAATACTGAGGCCTCAACTCAGCATGCATCATCACATCAAAGACTTCTCATCAGGCAAAATGTATGCACTGCATAGGGAATAGGGCCCCATTTTGGACACAACCTGAGTACAGGACAGGTTGATGAGTGACAGACAGACAGCAATATTGCTCAAAATACCCTGGCTCAGTCTCATCCATACCACATCACTTCCAAATCTCCCTTCTCCAGTGGGGGACTAAAGCCCTCCTCTGAAGCACAAGAGGTCACGTGACTCACTGTATCAATTGCCGGTCCAAAAAAATACAGATATTTTGAGGAGGCTCTTCTGTTTTCCTGCCGACTGAGGCACAGTATGTGAAGCCCTCTCCAGACAGTGCATCTCTCATCTCCCTGGCTGAGGATCTGAAGCTAAGCCCCTTGATTCTAGCCATCCTAGAGTGTGGATCATATCTCTCTCTCTTGGGTTCTTATTGGCCCTACACTGCACTGCTTTCTGTTACTGTCATGTCAGCTTACTAGATGAGAGGCCTCCTTCAGATAAACTACCCTGGCCTGCCCTGATCCCAGTAGCTCTCATTCACCAGTCCAGATATGAGGGAGGACCTCAGTATTCATGGCTTGGAATGTAAAGTAGGCAACCTACAGTACTACACTGGACAAAAATATAACCGCAACATGCAACCATTTCAACGATTTTACTGAGTTACAGTTCATATAAGAAAATCTGTCAATTGAAATAAATGAATTAGGCCCTAATCTATGGATTTCACATGACTGGGAAGACAGATATGAATCTGTTGGTCACAGATACCTTTAAAAAAAAAGTAGGGGCTTGGATCAGAAAACCAGTCAGTATCTGGTGTGACCACCATTTGCCTCATGCAGCACGACACATGTCCTTCACATAGAGTTGATCAGGCTGTTGATTGTGCCCATCTGGAATGTTGTCCCACTCCTGTGTAACGATCATGTTGGTCAATCAGCTTCTTGATATGTCACAACTGTCCGGTAGATGGATGATCTTGTCAAATGAGAAATGCTCACTAACAGAGTTGTATATGTGCACAAAAGTTCCAGAGAAATAAGCTTGTTAAGCTTGTTTTTATTTCAGCTCATGAAACATGGGACCAACACTTCACATGTTGTGTTTATAGTTTTGTTCAGTGGAAATAAAACTGAAGCATTGGGTGGCACTTTACCTGGGAATACCACTTGTCTTGACTTCAGAGCGGCATTGTTTTAATTGAGGTGAAGGAAGGCCGTGATCCTGTCAGGAATGGGAACATGGCCGTGGAAATACACTTCCTGTATGCTCAGGGAAGGAATTTCATGGAGACCATGAAAACATATAACGTAGCCTATATTATTCAGACAGGCTGCCACACAGACCGACGCCACCAGACCTCACCAACCTGCTCTCTTCCGCTCTCTCTCTCTCTCTCTCTCAATCTAAAGGGATTTATTGGCAAGGGAAACATATTTTTACATTGCCAAAGCAAGTTAAATAGATATTAAACAAAAGTGAAATAAACAATCCAAAACTAAACAGTAAACATTACACTCACAAAAGTTCCAAAGGAATAGAGACATTTCAGATGTCTTAATATGGCTATATACAGTGCTGTAACAATGTGCAAATACTTCAAGTACAAAAGGGAAAATAAACATAAATATGGGCTGTATTTACAGTGTTGTTTGTTCTTCACTTGTTGCCCTTTTCTTGTTGCAACAGGTCACAAATCTTGCTGCTGTGATTGCAGACTGTGTTATTTCACCCAATAGATATGGGAGTTTATCAAAATTGGATGTGTTCTAGAATATTTTGTGGGTCTGTGTAATATAAAGTAAATATGTGTCTCTAATATGGTCATACACTTGGTAGGAGGTTAGGAAGTGCAGCTCAGTTTCCACTAGAGGTCGACCGATTAATCGGAATGGCCGATTAATTAGGGCCAATTTCAAGTTTTCATAACAATCGGAAATCTGTATTTTGGACACCGATTTGGCCCCCCAAAAATATCTATATTTTTTACACCTTTATTTAACTAGGCAAGTCAGTTAATAACACATTCTTATTTTCAATGGCGGCCTAGGAACAGTGGGTTAACTGCCTTGTTCAGGGGCAGAACGACAGATTTTTATCTTGTCAGCTCGGGGATTCAATCTTGCAACCTTACGGTTAACTAGTCCAACACTCTAACCACCTGCCTTACATTTGCACTCCACGAGGAGCCTGCCTATTACGCGAAGGCAGTAAGAAGCCAAGGTAAGTTGCTAGCTAGCATTAAACTTATCTTATAAAAAACTAAATCAATCAAACATAATCACTAGTTAACTACACATGGTTGCATATAATCGATGCGGTGCGCATTCGCGAAAAAGGACTGTCGTTGATCCAACGTGTACCTAACCATAAACATCAATGCCTTTCTTAAAATCAATACACAAAACCTGCAAATTTAGCTAAAAGAAATCCAGGTTAGCAGGCAATATTAACCAGGTGAAATTGTGTCACTTCTCTTGCGTTCATTGCAAGCAGAGTCAGGGTATATGCAACAGTTTGGGCCGCCTGGCTCGTTGCGAACTAATTTGCCAGAATTTTACGTAATTATGACATAACATTGAAGGTTGTACAATGTAACAGGAATATTTGTGG